>NW_015439948.1:24867-38614 GCF_001577835.2 Coturnix japonica | reverse complement strand
CATGCCCCGCCTCCCTTACTGAGCCCCATTCCCCTTTAAACCACACCCACTCCAACCCCATCTAAGCCACGCCCCCTTTAAGCCCCTCCCATCTGACCCCGCCCTTTAGGGCCCGCCCCCTCCTTTAAGCCCCTCCTCCCTTAAGACCACGCCCCTTTAGCCCCGCCCCTTCCACCCTTAGCCACACCTCCATATTAGCCACGCCCCCTTAACCACACCCACTTTTGCCCTAAGCCCGCCCCCAGCTCCACTCACTTTAGGCTCCACCCACTTTATGCCCCGCCCCCTAATTAAAGCACGCCCCTCCTTCTTAGGGCCCTCCCCCTTTAGGCCCCTCCCCCTTTATTCCCCTTCCCCTTTAGGCCCCTCCCCCTTTCAAGCCCCCTCCCCTTTAAGCCCCCCCGTACCGGAGTGGTCCAGGCATCATACAGGCCGCCAGCAGCGCCGCTGTGGGGCGGTTGGCGATGTTCCTGTTGGCGATGCTCTTTCCCCGTTGTTCCGTGTGGCCTGTGGGTGTTATGGGGGGGGGACCCCATAAGGACCCCACACACCCCACAAGTAAACACCCCACACCCCATATCCCACCCATATCCCCCCATAATAACCCATATCCCCATAATAACCCCATATTCCCCATAATAACCCCCATACCCCCATATCCCCATTAATAAACCCCATATCCCCATAACTAACCCCATATCCCCATTAATAACCCCTGATGTTCACCCATGAATAACCCCCATATCCCCCATAATAACCCCATAATAACCCCTATTCCTCCATATCCCCCTAATAACCCCATATCCCCATAATAACCCCATATCCCCCATTAATAACCCCATTATCTCCCCCATAATAACCCCATATCCCCCATAATAACTCCATATCCACATAACCCCATAATAACCCCATATCCCCCATAATAACCCCATATCCCCCATAATAACCCATATCCCTTATATAACCCCATTAATAGACCCCCATATCCCCCATAATCCCCCATAATACCCCAATAATAACTCCATATCCCCATAATTAGCCCCATATCCCCCAGTAAATACACCCCCATATCCCCCATAATAAACCCCATAATAACCCCATATCCCCATATCCCCCCCATAATAACCCATATCCCCACATAATAACCCATTAACCCCCCATATCCCCCCATAATAACCCCAATAATCCCTCATAAAAAACCCCCCACACCCCATATTCCCGCCCAATATCCCCCATAACCCCCCCATTATCCCCCCCATAATACCCCATATCACCCCCATATCCCCAATGCCATTATCCCCCATATCCATATAACCCATTATCCCCCATAATAACCCATATCCCCGCCCAGTAATAACCCCATTATCCCCCATACCCCCATATCCCCCATAATAACCCATATCCCTCATATCCCCCCATAATTAAACCCATATCCCCATAATAAAAACCCCATAATTAACCCCATTATCCCCATAATAACCCCATATCCCCATTAATAACCCCATGTATCCCCCCATAATAACCCCATATCCCCATACCCCCCAATATCCCCCATAATAACCCTATATCCCCCATATAATAACCCCATTATCCCCGCCCATAATAACCCCATATCCCCCATTAAAACCCCATATCCCCCATAATAACCCCATATCCCCTATTAATAACCCATATCCACATTATCCCCATAATAACCCCATAGTCCCCCCATATCCCCCATAATAACCCATATCTCCCATAATAACACCCATATCCCCCATGTCCCACAATAAACCCCATATCTCCCCATTACCCCCACAACATCCTCACCGGTTTCAAACACGGGCGTATTTGCAGGGCCGTATCCCTATAATAACCGCGCGCCATATAAACCCATATCCCCCCATGTTCACCCGCATATCACCCCACTATCCCCCATAATAACCCTATCCCCCATTAATAACCCATTATCCCCACATAATAAACCCCATTATCCCCCCATAATAACCCCATATTCCCATAATAACCCATATTCCCCATAAATAACCCATAGTAACCCATAAATAACCCCATATCCCCCATAATAACCCCCATGAATAACCCCATTATCCCCTATATATACCCCATATCCCCCATAATAACCCCATATCCCCCTAAATAACCCCATGTCCCCCATATAACCCCATATCCCCATAATAAACCCCATGACCCCCTTATATCCCCCATAATAACCCCATAATAACCCATACCCCCCATAATAACCCCATATTCCACCCATAATTAACCATTAACCCCTAATATCCCCCATAATAAACACCCCTTACCCCATACCCCATATCCACCCCATATACCCCCATAATCCACCATAATACATATCCCCATAATAACCCCATAATCAAACCCATATCCCCCATATCCCCATTAATAACCCCATATCTCCATAATAACCCCATATTCCCCATGTCCCCACAATAACCCATATCCCCCATTACCCCCCACATCTCACGGTCTCAAACACGGCGTAGTTGAGGCCGTACCCTATAATAACCCCCATAATAACCCCATAACCCCCCATGTCACCCCATATCACCCCATATCCCCCATAATAACCCCATAATCCCCCATAATAACCCATATTCCCCCCCATAATAACCCCATCATCCCCCAATAATAACCCCATATTCTCCATTAAATAACCCCATATCCCCCCATAATAAACCCCATATCTCCCAAATAACCCCAATATCCCCCATATCCCCCCATGTGTACCCCATATCCCCCATAATTAACCCATATCCCCCAAAATAACCCCATATCCCCCATAATAACACCCATATCCCCATTATAACCCCATATCCCCCCCATAATAACCCCATATCTTCCCCATAATAAACCCCATATCCCCCCTGAATAACCCATAGTAACCCATAATAACCCCATATCCCCCATAATAACCCCATAATAACCCCATATCCCCCATAATAACCCCATATCCCCCATAATAACCCCATATCCCCCATAATAACCCCATGTTCCCCCATAATAACCCCATATCCCCCATAATAACCCATATCCCCCTATATTCCCCATAATAACCCCATAATAACCCCATACCCCCCCTTTACCCCCAGAATAACCCCATATCCCCCATAAAACCCCATAATAACCCCATAATAGTCCCCCCATAATTAACACCCCCTCCATATCCCCCCGCTATATCCCTCCAATCATTAATAACCCAATATCCCCCATAATAACCCATCTAATACCCATAAATCCCCATAATTAACCCCATATCCCCCATAATACCCCATATAGCCCCATATATATCCCCCATATCCCCCATTAAATCCAATCCCCATAACCTTAATAACCCCACATCCCCCATAATAACCCCAAAGTAACCCCACATATCCCCCATAATAACCCCATATCCCCATATCCCCCCATAATAACCCATATTCCCCATAATAACCCATATCCCCCCAATATACACCCATATCCCCCATATCCCCCCATAATAACCCCATATCCCCCATAATAACCCCATAATAACCCCATATCCCCCCTGATAACCCATTCCCCCCATAATAACCCCGAATATCCCCATAATAACCCCATATCCCCCGATTAATACAACCCCCATAATAACCTTACCCATATCCCCCATATTCCCCCATAATAACCCCATATCCCCCCATAACCAACTACAAAAAGCTATCCATTCTCATAATAACCCAATCCCTATATCCCCTAATCAACCCCATATCCCTTATAATAACCCCGATATGAACTCCCATATCCCCCCACAATAACCCCATATCCCCCATAATAACCCCCAATAACCCCATATCCCCCCATTATCCCCCCATCCCCCCACTCATGTCCCTCACGGTCTCAAACACGGCGTAGTCCATCCCATAGTTGGCCCCTGGGACGAGGCCGGGGCCGCCCACCAGCCCCGCACACACGTTGTTCACAATGTTCCCATATAAGTTGGGCATCACCATCACATCGAAAACTGCTGCGGGCGGACACCAGCTGCGAAGGAGAAGGGATGGATATTAGCGGGGTATTGTATGGTGGTTATTTATGGTGTGGGCAATGTACTATGGGGTATTAGGCCGAAAATGGGATATAGGGGGATATAGGGCGAGTTAGGGGATATAGGGGATGGGATATAGGGGATTATAGGGGGAGATTAGCGGATTATAGTGGGATTATAGGGGGTATAGGATATAGGGGGATATAGGGATTATAGGGGCGGATATGAGGGGATATAGGGATACTAGGCGGATATAGGGGATATAGGGGAATATATAGAGGGGTATTAGGGGTATATAGGGGGATATAGGGGGATATAGGGATATTGGGGATGGGGATAATAGCGGGATATAGGGATATAGGGGGATATAGGGGTATATAGGGGATATAGGGGGTATAGCGGATATAGGGGGATATAGGGGGTTATAGGGGGATATAGGGGATATAGGGGTTATAGGGGGTATAGGGGGATCATAGGGGATATAGGCGGATAGTAGGGTATAGGGGGTGGGGGATTAATAGGGGATATAGGGAGTATTAGGGGGAATATAGGGGATATAGGGGATATAGGGGGATATAGGGGGATATAGGGGGGAATATAGGGGTATAGGGGATAGGGGTACTAGGGGTATGCGGGGAATAGGGGATATAGGGGGATTATAGGGGATATTTAGGGGGGATTATAGGGGATATAGGGGAATAGGGGTATAGGGGGATATAGGGGGATATAGGGGGATATAGGGGAATATAGGGGGCATATTAGGGATGGGGATATTAGCGGATATAGGGGATATAGGGGACATAGGGGGATATAGGGATAAGGGGATATAGGGGAATAGGGAATAGGGGACTTTATAGGGGATATAGGGTAGGGGATTTAGGGGACTATAGGGGTATGGGGTATGGGGATATAGGGCTATAGGCGGGATATAGGGGGGTATAGGGTATAGGGAATAGGGGATATAGGGGGATATTAGGATTATAGGGGGATATAGGGGGATATTGATAAGGTGGTAAGGGATATAGGGGATATAGGGGGATATAGGCGGATATAGGGGATATAGGGTGAAGGGGGATATACGGGGTATAGGGGATATAGGGGGATATAGGGATATATGGGGATATAGGGGATATAGGGGGTATAGGGGATATAGGGGATATAGGGAGATATAGCGATGGGGATCATAGGGGATAAGGGATATAGGGGTTGGGATATAGGGAGGGGTATTAGGCGGGATATAGGGGAATAGGGGATATAGGGGATAATGGGGATATAGGCGGATATAGGGGGATATGGGGGATATAAGAGGGGTAATAGGGGGAATATAGGGGATATTATCGGGGAATTATAGGGGATTATAGGGGATATAGGGATATTAGGATGATAGGCGGCATATAGGGCGGATATAGGAAGGCGGATATAGATCGGAGTATTAGGGGATATGGGATGGGGGTATTATGGGTTATTATCGGGGCTTATTGGGGTTATTATTGGTGTTAATGGGGGTCTCTGGGTGTTATGGGGCGGCTATGGGGTTGTATATGGGGGCGCTATGGAAAGGTGATATATGGGGGCTATGGGGGTTAGGGGCCATAAGGGGTGTTATATTTGGGGGTTATTTGGGGTGTGTGATCAGTGCGACGGAGGAGGTAACGCCACAAATGGGTCTTACGGGTGAGCTGTGACTGCCGAGCTCGTTTTTGAAAATCGAGGTAGCGACCGGTACTTGGGTTGTAGATGCATAGGCCAGCCTAGGCAAAATTCAAAACATTGCTTCTGGAAGGGGATCCTTTTCTGAAGAGTCGTTCAGCTAATGAGAGGAGCCACAGAACATCATACTCAGCGAACTGCCAATATCTCTGTGGGCTGCCTTTGCAGGCATTAGGGTCTTTGTTTGGTTCACAGAGACGTATGGTGGGGTGTTGTATTCTCAGCTCTTTAGGTGGGCTCAATGGCAGAGCTCACAGGTGTCCTGTCGGCTGACGGAGTGTTGGGTCGCATGGCAGGTAAGAAGAGAAGGTAAGGCTGCTTGACTCATGGCAGTGAGCATGATGCGACTGAGCTCTGCGTGATGTCAATGGAGGGAGCGCAGTGATGTGGGGAACTGATGGAAAGGGGGGTGCTTCAGTTGAGAGATGAGCGGGCCGCCTCAGAATGTCTGTTCTTTGCTGTTCTCTGATCTAGGAAGAGACGCATAAGAAGGGGAAGAGGGCACGGTGAATACTGGCGTTCCGAGCTTGGTGTAAATGGGAGAGGTTGTCTTTCATTTGGAGTGTCTGTGTGGATGCGCAGCTGTTTAGTGTGTTGCGTTCTAGTATGAGAGACAACATGTTTGATTCTATCGCGCTCTGATCGTATTATGTGCAGAGGCTGTTCATAGGCGCGCTGCGCTTTGTATCGCAGAGGTCGCGCTACATGGGTGTTGGCTGATATGCGCAGGCGCTCGGAGCCGGCAACTGTGGCAATGCTGCGGGAGGAACAGAGTGATGAACAGGCTTGTATGGGGGTGATATTGAGACCATAGACGCTGTGCTGTCTATACATATGTGGAGCAGGGCAAGCTAAGAGTGGTGGTTGTGATATAAGGATGTGTGTGGGGGGAGTTTCATCGCAGTCTCTTGCGGAGGCTGCCTAATGGGTGCGATCTGTAGCAATCGTTTTGGGTGGGTTGTATCTGGAGCAAGTGCTTGCTGCAAGTTCACGTTATTTGAGGTGACTGGACTTTCCCTCATCTCATCTCGCTTAGGTTGACCGTATATGATTGTAGTTTATTGACTCCTCCTTCATTTTTAGTCTCTTTCAGTTAGACTTTGTTTTGTAAAAGCCTGAGATATTCGTGTACCTTGTTTCCCTCTCTCTCCTCGCGCCCATCGCCCACATGTGGCCTAATGGGCAGCGCTGACAGTGGAACAAAGAGCCTGCTCTCCGACGTTCCCCGCGTCTGTGCCTGAGCTCACATGGTGTAGGCGGGTGGTCAACAACCAGGCAAGGTTGACGCATTCTTTAGAGTTGGCGCTGATGGCGCGCAGGCTCCTACGACGCGCTATTGCAGCTCCAGTCAGGACATCTCGATCACGACAGAGGCCCCAACGGCTATTGTGGGAGCTGTGTGCGAGACCAGTGCAGGCCAAGGGTAGGCCATGATCTGATATGTAGTGGTTGGATGTGCGTGCTCTCCCGTTGATGCTGCTGGTGAGCTTGTGAGTACTTCTCTATGGAGCTTCCCTGACACAGCCATACTTACTTGGGTGCTTGTGGCCCACATGTGCGGTTGCGACTAGGGTTTCCATAATTGGCTCCTATAATTTATGGCTGCATGCTGCTATGCAGCCCTTCCAGTTTCCTAACCCAGATAGATAACACTTAAGTGACAGCTGACTAATAGTGATTGTTCTTCTCATAGGCTGGCCCCTCTTCCTCTCGCCATGTTTTCTTTGCGGTATTTGTGAGAGCTTGTTGATATTCGCTCATTGAATGAGGACATACGCACTCTCTCCATATTGAGTCGGCCTCCTCGCATAGTGATCGGGGTGGGTCACCCCACACATTGACCCATCTAAACTGGGATGTTTGGTGCTTGCGTTGTTTGTTAGTGGACGCTACCACATTTTATGAGTGCCCATAGCGTCCCCATGTTGAACACGCAGTCTAGGGACTGTGCTGTTATGAGTCCATTTTTGGCTCTTTTTTTCACAACGCTTTGCGGTGCTCTACTTATGAATCTTATGGACTTTGAGGTTAACAATTATTCGAATATCGTGAGAGCATCTCGCCACATTGTCCAAACCGCATGAGATAGGTTCTCTGGGCGTTGCGCCAGCAGTAGGCGCACCCACATACTTAATCGCTGGACAGTACGGTTCGTGTTGCCGCGGCAGCATACGCACCCCTGCAATGTAGTTGCCGCTGCGGCGACTCGCTCTCGGGCCCCCAAGGCTGAGCCTCTTGGCCACTCTCAATAGTTTCCCCCCGATGCACAACTCGACAGCGATCCTGGATCCTCCACGATGATTTAGGATTGTGACTTGGTGTGGTTCGCGCTCTGGCTTGGGCGCAATAGGCACCGTAACACTATGCTACACACAGCATTGGGACCACAAACATGGCTGTGTACTTGGCAGCAATAGCGTGTTTGCCCGCATCCGAGCGCTCGCTCTGCCTCCGATAGTTGACCCACTCGACTTGCGAGCTCATCCCTGACACATGCTCATGTTGGCGTTGCTAGGCGACCTGCAGCATAGTCGCATAGCCGCTCTATTAGCCACTACACGTCCTGTCAGTGCTCGCCCAACGCCTTCTCGGAGCTATGAATCCCCTCCTGTCCACATGTCTAAGATTCGGCGTTCATTAAGATGCCCAGCATAGGGCGCCTCCATTGCGACTATCCACTACTGATACTGGGAGGCCCCGCAGTGTTAGCTCATGTAATAGCTCGTTGTGCCTCCGAGGTTGAGTTAGCTCACAATCGCGTATCATTAGATTCGCCCAACTGGATGGGATGGGCTCAGACTCATGCGGGCGTGGCTCCACACACCCTCCTCAATGGTGCGCCACGTGCGCCCTACTCGTCAACCCCATACGCTAGTGTTCATGGCGCCGCTACTTTAGATGTGGTTCCCCAGCCTCTCGGACATTAATGACTGTCCGGCCGGTCACACTTCTAGTACTCCACATGCTCGTTGTACACCCATAGGCGCCCCCAACAGCACTACTTCGTGCAGTCGCCTACAGTGAACCGCCCCTGTGAGCGTAGTCTTTCTAACATAGCATCGCCCTCATGGTGCCACTAAATCCTTGGAGTTGCCGCAGCCCAGACTTAGCGCCCCACTCGCGAGTCATAAGCCGCATCTTTGGTTTAATGTTTTATGGTGGCTGCAATGCTCATGTAGTGCGTCGCCCATTATAGAGATTAGGTGGACCCAAATCACTCAGCTCACTCAATAGTGATCATCATAGTGTTTGTAAGACACTTGCATTTGTCCTCATTTATATTTATGCTGCTCATCAGTCTCTGCTCTTACGCTGTACCTGTCTCACATCGCGCTAAATCGCTTTATGATCACACACCTCTAGGCTGGGCACGCTGCCATACTTTGCCGTCCCTTGGTGCACCTCACTATTTTTCAACTCCTACATTGTGTAGTTTGGTCACACAGTTGAGGACTGTAGATCTCAAGGTTTTCTGTCCCCATTGAGCGGCCGCTATACGTGATGGTAGCGCATCTCTCATCACAGTTGGACGCGGCCCTTCATTCGTCCAGCTCTCCTTATTGTACCTCCGCCATTAATAGTGGGCTGCTCTCTGCGCTCTGTTATATAGTGACGTGGCCAGCAAGGCACGCACCTCAGTTGCTACCTCGCAACAGAATGCATGGTTTGCATCATTTGTCGCTGGGCAGCCCTGTGAAGTGTCGGGCCTCAGGATTGTACTGTTAGAGCCCGGCTAGGAGGACTGTTGCTGAGGCAACCAGATATTCGACGCCAATAGCTAATGGCGTAGTGGTAGGCCTCGCGATGCCCACTAGCCGACTGCCTCATAAGTGAGCCCACAACTTGGACATAGTCTCCGGGACCCCAAGTGTGTGGGCCTTTGAAGGCTGCCTGATTAGTCTGCCCCAGAGTGACCCAATGCTTGTACACTCCCCAATCAGGCAGTGGAAGAAAGAATCTAAGTAAGTCTTATTTGTGAAAGCTTTTAGTATCTTATAACATATTCAGGGATATGGTTTCATGTTTACATGAGTTCTTGAGTGGAGAAATTGGAAATTTAGTTAGGAAAGATTTTAAATACATTGATTAGTGTCTCTCTCCAACTATTACAGTGCTGCTCTCTTCTCTCTAGTCCAAGCGCACATTCCTCCTATCTCTACTTTAGAATCCAACCGCACTAGTGTTCGTGCTATTGAAGCCATACAGATAACGACTCGACGGGAACCTCATTCCTATTTGCGCCCCATAGCGGCCCAATGATTGTGCCTAGCTATGCTTGTTTGTGCTCGCTAATAGCGTGCGCGGTAGGTCTCACTATATGGTAGACAACTCCTCCTGAACAAGGCATGGTGTTCTGTGGCACTCTCCCTAGTTGCTGGCCTCACTATGACTGTGTTGCCAGACTCCCTATGGGACTTCATAGTGCTGTTGGTTGATTGCCACCACTGTAGATATCAAGCAAGCTCCCAAACTTAGCTGCACCGCGCGGATGTACCCACAATGCTGTTGGCCATAGTGCCGCTCGCGAGGTGAAGGAACACCGGGCA
The DNA here is from genome assembly GCF_001577835.2 of Coturnix japonica. Lineage (NCBI taxonomy): Eukaryota > Metazoa > Chordata > Aves > Galliformes > Phasianidae > Coturnix > Coturnix japonica. The sequence continues at coordinate 28,333 of NW_015439948.1, read as the reverse complement.
GGTGTGTGCGGTGGGCACAATAGCAGACCCCCTCGCTCGTCGCCAGTGCTGAGACCCCACCAAAGTGTAGAGCCCAAGCAGTGCGGGCTAGGCAGATGTGGTAGAGAGGGCCTTTTTGCGGCCTGCCAGTCTCCTGCTCAGAGGGCATTTCCTCAGCGACGCCCCATGAGATTTGTGCACATAGGACACAAACTATGGAAACAACGCCAAGCCAAAAGGCCAAACTGACACGGTGCACCGCGCCCGTCTGCCCGCGCTCCCGTGCCAGCCTTAGAAAACGCGTACCGCGCGATCTGCGCCCGCGAGCCGGCCCCGCCGCGCTCGCCATGATCTTCAGGGCTCCTCAACACCCCAGGCCACCTCTGATCGGGGGGGGGCAACTGAGGCGCGCAGGGCCGGCCAATAAGGGGGGGCGGATCCTATACACGGCGGCGGTGGGCACAAGAATGCGGGGCGGCTTATCTAATGGGAGGGGCACAATACAGGCGCGGGGCGGTGCTATTATGGCGGGGGCGGCACCTCGCCCCCTCCGCGGGCACAGAATGGCGGCGCGCTCTCAAGGAGCGCGCGGCACAATAAGGGCGGCGGCGGCACAATAAGGGGGGGGGCTCATTAGAACTGGGGGCGGTGGGCACAACATCGCTGGCGGGGGGGGCTTATAATGGGGGGGCACAGAATGGGGGGGTATAAAATGCCGGCGGCTATATCAATGGGCCCCCCGGGGTATAATAATGGGGGTTGGGGGGGTATATCAATTGGGGGGGTCCTTTGGGTCACCTCATTGCTCCAGGTGCTGTACTCGCCCTCCGTGTAAGGGGGCGGAATTATAATGGCCCGCTCGCCGGCTACCTATAATGCCCCCGCGCCCAGGGGGTATATAATGGGGATAATTACATCGCCGGGGTATATTAATGGGGGCTATGGGGTGCTATGGGTTGCTATGGGGCGCCCCACCTGCATGGTGGTGTTGGGGGGTTATGGGTGTTATGGGGGGCTATGGGGTGTTATTGGGGGCTATGGGGGTCTATGGGGGTTATTGGGGGTTATGGGGGTCTATGGGGCGCCCCACCTGCATGGTGGTGTTGTCCACGATCATGCTGTTGAAGCTGATCTCCGGGTACTCGGCCGCCACCTCCTGGCAGCACTGCAGGAACAGCCCGTCCCCCAGCTTCCTGTGGGGCACAGGGGGGCAATGACGCATCTATGGGGCGCCCCACAACCTCACACTGCCCCCCTGACCCCCCAGACCCACATTTGTGCCCCACAGACCCACATGAGGTTGGCCTTGTGCCCCATAGTGCCCCACATGTACCCACATGATGTTGGCCCCATAATGCCCCATAGTGCCCCATAGCGCCCCACATGTACCCACATGATATTGGCCCCATAGCGCCCCCCATGTACCCACATGCTGTTGGCCCCATAGCGCCCCATAGTGCCCCATAGCACCCCACACATTGACCCACATGATGTTGGCCTTGTGCCCCATAGTGCCCCATAGCGCTCCCCATGTACCCACATGCTGTTGGCCCCATAGTGCCCCATAGTGCCCCACATGTACCCACATGTTGGCCCCATAGCGCCCCACATATTAACCCACATGCTGTTGGCCCCATAGCACCCCACATGTACCCACACGCTGTTGGCCCCATAGCGCCCCATAGTGCCCCATAGCACCCCACACATTGACCCACATGATGTTGGCCTTGTGCCCCATAGTGCCCCATAGCACCCCATATGTACCCACATTGACCCACATGCTGTTGGCCCCATAGCGCCCCCCATTGACCCACATGTACCCACATGATGTTGGCCTTGTGCCCCATAGTGCCCCATAGCACCCCATAGCGCCCCACATTGACCCACATGCTGTTGGCCCCATAGCGCCCCATAGCACCCCACATTGACCCCCATGTACCCACATGCTGTTGGCCCCATAGTGCCCCATATTGACCCACATGCTGTTGGCCCCATAGCGCCCCATAGCGCCCCCCATGTACCCACACGCTGTTGGCCCCATAGCCCCCCATAGCGCCCCACATGTACCCACATGCTGTTGTCCCCATAGCGCCCCATAGCGCCCCATAGTGACCCACATGCTGTTGGCCCCATAGCGCCCCATAGCGCCCCCCATGTACCCACATGCTGTTGGCCCCATAGCGCCCCATAGTGCCCCATAGCGCCCCATAGTGACCCACATGATGTTGGCCTTGTGCCCCATAGTGCCCCATAGCGCCCCATAGTGACCCACATGATGTTGTCCCCATAGTGCCCCATAGCGCCCCACATGTACCCACATGATGTTGTCCCCATAGCGCCCCATAGTGCCCCATAGCGCCCCACATTGACCCATATGTACCCACATGCTGTTGGCCCCATAGCGCCCCATATTGACCCACATGATGTTGGCCTTGTGCCCCATAGTGCCCCATAGTGCCCCATAGCGCCCCATAGTGACCCACATGCTGTTGGCCCCATAGCGCCCCATAGTGACCCACATGCTGTTGGCCCCATGTTGGCCCCATAGTGCCCCATAGCGCCCCATAGTGACCCACATGCTGTTGGCCCCATAGCGCCCCATAGCGCCCCATATTGACCCACATGCTGTTGGCCCCATAGTGCCCCATAGCGCCCCATAGCGCCCCATATTGACCCACATGCTGTTGGCCCCATAGCGCCCCATAGTGACCCACATGATGTTGGCCCCATAGTGCCCCATAGTGCCCCATATTGACCCACATGCTGTTGGCCCCATAGTGCCCCATAGCGCCCCCCATGTACCCACATGCTGTTGGCCCCATAGTGCCCCCCATTGACCCACATGCTGTTGGCCCCATAGCCCCCCATAGTGCCCCATAGCGCCCCCCATGTACCCACATGATGTTGGCCTTGTGCACGGCGGTGACGCGCCGTCTGCCCGCGCTCCGTGCCAGCCTGAAGGCGTAATGCGCGATGCGCCGCGAGCGGCCCGCGGTGATGATCTTCAGGCTCTCAACGACCCCAGACACGCTCTTAATGGGGGGGGAGAGGGGGGGGGCAATAAGGGGGGGGCTTATAATGGGGGGTGGCACAGAATGGGGGGTATATGAATGGGGAGGGGAACAATATAGGGGGGGGTTATAATGGGGGGGGGCACAGAATGGGGGGGCATAATAAGGGGGGGGCCACAATAAGGGGGGGGGGGCACAATAAGGGGGGGGCTTAGAATGGGGGGTGGGCACAGAAATGTGGGGGGGGGCTTATAATGGGGGGGGGCACAGAATGGGGGGGTATAAAATGGGGTAATATAATGGGTGGTTATATAATGGGGGGGATTGGGGGGTATATTAATGGGGGTCCTTGGGTCACCTCATGCGTCCAGGCTGCTGTACTCTGCCCTCCGTGTAAGGGGGGGTATAAAGAATGGGGGGGGTATAAATGGGGGGTAGTATAGAGGGGGTGATATAATGGGGGTATATAAGGGGGC
>NW_015439948.1:23437-24649 GCF_001577835.2 Coturnix japonica | reverse complement strand
CGAGTGGGTATATAATGTGCGGTGCTGGGGTGATCACTCGTCTCGTGCTCCAGGCTGCTGTATATAATGGGGGGTATATAATGGGGGGTGATTGGGGGGCACATAATGGGGGTCTTTGGGGGGTGTTGGGGGTCACCTCGTGCTCCAGGCTGCTGTATATAATGGGGTATATAATGGGGTATAATGGGGGTCTCTGGGGTCACCTCATGCTCCAGGCTGCTGTATATAATGGGGTGGGTATATAATGGGGGTCTTTGGGGTACATAATGGGGGTCTCTGGGGTCACCTCATGCTCCAGGCTGCTGTATATAATGGTGTATAATGGGGGTCTTTGGGGGGTCTCTGGGGTCACCTCATGCTCCAGGCTGCTGTATATAATGGGGTTTATAATGGGGTGGGTATATAATGGGGGCTATATACTGGGGGTCCTTGGGGTCACCTCATGCTCCAGGCTGCTGTATATAATGGGGGGTATATAATGGTGTATAATGGGGGTATAATGGGGGTCACCTCATGCTCCAGGCTGCTGTACATAATGGGGTATATAATGGGGCTATATAATGGGGGCTATATACTGGGGGTCTGTGGGTCACCTCATGCTCCAGGCTGCTGTATATAATGGGGTGGGTATATAATGGGGGGGGTTTATAATGGGGTATAATGGGGGCTATATAACGGGGGTCACCTCGTGCTCCAGGCTGCTGTATATAATGGGGTTTATAATGGGGTATAATGGGGTATATACTGGGGGTCTGTGGGTCACCTCATGCTCCAGGCTGCTGTATATAATGGGGTTTATAATGGGGTATATAATGGGGGTCACCTCATGCTCCAGGCTGCTGTACTCCCCCTCCGTGTTCTCCCTGACAATGAGGATGTCGATGTCGCGGTGCCGCGTCTCCACCCCGGGCAGACTGCGGCAATGGATCACGTTGGCGTAAAGGTCCAGGCTGGTCCTGACCCATAGCGAGGACAGACCCCATTAGGGGACACATAGAGCCCCCATAGAGCCCCATAGACCCCACAACCCATAGAGCCCCCCATAGAGCCCACAACCCCATAGAGCCCACAACCCATAGAGCCCCCCATAGAGCCCACAGCCCCCCACAGCCCATAGACCCCACCCCCCAATGGATCACGTTGGCGTAAAGGTCCAGGCTGGTCCTGACCCACAGCAGGGACAGACCCCATTAGGACACACATAGAGCCCCC
>NW_015439948.1:20232-23013 GCF_001577835.2 Coturnix japonica | reverse complement strand
CACAGCCCCAGTGTCCCCCCGCCCCATAGCACAGCCCCCAATGGACCCCTATCCCCAACCACAGCCCCCCATAGGGCCCCTCTTGGCCCCCCGCCCCATAGCACAGCCCCCCATGTCCCCCCGCCCCATAGCGCAGCCCCCGTGGTGCCTTTGAGCGCGACCCCATTGCGCCGTATGGCCATGATGGCGTTGTGCACGTCGTCCTCAGGGGCCTCAGCGCCCACCTTCACCTCCTCAAAGTCCACGGGGACGCAGGCGTGTCTGGAAAGGGGGGGGGGGGGATGAAGCCCCCCCATAGGACCCCCATAATGGGGGGGGGGGTTACCCAAGGGGGAAGGGACCACCCATAATGAGGGGGGGTGGTCTCCCAAGGGGGGCTGGTGAGGATGAGGATGAAGCCCCCCACACCCCATAGGACCCCCATAATGTGGACTGGGGTCTCCCAAGGGGGAGGGGGGATTCATAAGGATGAGGATGAACCCCCACCCACCATAGGACCCCCATAATGGGGACTGGGGTCACCCAAGGGGGAAGGGACCCCCCATAATGAGGGGGGGTGGTCTCCCAAGGGGGAGGGGGGGCTGGTGAGGATGAACCCCCCCCCACCCCCCCATAGGACCCCCATAATGGGGACTGGGGTCATCCAAGGGGGGGTGGCTGGTGAGGATGAACCCCCCCCCCATAGGACCCCCATAATGGGGGTGGTCACCCAAGGGGGGTTGGTGAGGATGAGGATGAACCCCCCCACACCCCATAGGACCCCCATAATGGGGACTGTGGTCACCCAAGGGGGAGGGGGGCTGGTGAGGATGAACCCCCCCCCATAGGACCCCCATAATGGGGACTGGGGTCTTCCAAAGGGGAGGGGAGACTCATAAGGATGAGGATGAACCCCCCCACCCCTCCCATAGGACCCCCATAATGGGGACTGGGGTCACCCAAGGAGGAAGGGACCCCCCATAATGAGGGGGGGTGGTCTCCCAAGGGGGGCTGGTGAGGATGAGGATGAACCCCCCACCCCTCCATAGGACCCCCATAATGGGGACGGGGGGGGGGGGGGGCTGGTGAGGATGGACCCCCGCCAACACCCATAGTCCCCGCATAATGGTGGACTGGGGGGGGGGTGGGTCGCCCAAGGGGGGGTTTGGTGGATGGGGATGAACCCCAACCCCCAATTAGACCCCATATGGGGACTGGGGTACCCCAAGGGGGAAATTGGGGGGATTCATAGAGGTAAATGAGCCCATGAACAACCCACCCACCCGCACGCCACGCCCCATAGGACCACATAATGGGGGGGTGGTCACCCGCAAGGGGGGGTTGTGGTTGAGGATGAGGATGAGCACCACCATAGGACCCATAATGGGCGATGGGGAGTCACCAAGGTGGGTTGGGGGGGGCTTGGTGAGGGATGGACCCCCCCCATAGGACCCCCATAATATGGGGGCCTGTTGGTCTCAAGGGGGGGGGGGGGGCTGGTGAAGGATGGAACCCCATTAGGATCCCATAATGGGGGTGGTCCCAGGGGTTGGTGAGGGATGAAGGATGAAACGCCCCCCACCCTACGCCCATAGAGCCCCATAATGGGAATGTGGTTACCAAGGGGGAAAGGGGGGGGCTGGTGAAGATACAGAGATGAGCCCCCCCCCCGCATAAAACCCCCATAATGAGGCTGGGGTTACCCAAAGTGGGGGGGGGGGGGCTGGTGAGGATGACCCCCCTCATAGGACCCCCATAATGAGGGGGGTGGTCTCCCAAAGGGGGTTGGTGAGGATGGACCCCCACGCCAATAGGAACCCATAATAGCGAGATCTGGGGTTACCCCAGGGGTGAGGGGGGGCTGGATGAGAGATGAACCCACCAATTCACCACCCCCACCACACATAAGGACCACCATAATGGGGGTGGTACACACCGCGGGCCGGCTTGCGTGAGAGATGAAAGAACCACGCCCACCACAATATGGTACCCCATCAATGAGCGAGCTGGGGTTACACAAACGTGGGGAGGGAGGGGGGCAGCTGGTGAGCCGAATGACCCCCCCCCATAGGACCCCATCATATGGTACTGGACAGACAGAAGGATAGGTACTCCACAAGGGGCTGGTGAGAAGATGAGGATCAGAAGCCCCCCCAATAACTCCCACCCTATGCGACATCCCATATTGTGGTGCTGTCACCTGACCCCTCCTTCGCGGTGCAGGCATGAGCTCGGGACCGATGCCGTCCCGGGAATGAGCGTCACCGAGTGTGTCGCGCGCATACCTGGCGGGGGGAGGGCTGTTCCATTGGGAGGGGGGGGCGACATAGAAAAGCCATGACCCCATTTCCGAGAGCCGCTCACCCAGCTTTTATTCATGCAGCCCCCCATAGACCCCCATATCCCCATAGACCCGTGTCCCCCTAGACCCCCTATCCCCCATTGATCTCCATATCGACGATTTCTGGGGTCTGTTGGGGCGGGCGACGCGCAGCAGCGAGGGGGGGAGGTTTATACCGGAGGGGGGGGGGCTGGTTAGTGGGGGGGGGGAGCCAATGGGGAGGGGGTGAATGCGGGACCCCCCAAACCCCCCCCACCATCACATCACACACGTTAAATGGGACCCCCCCGCCATGCCTTCCCCACTTGCACAGAACACTGTAAATGGGGGGGCACGGGTGCCAAGATGGCGGCACAGGGACCCCAACGACCAAAGTGGGGGGGGGGTTAACAGCCCATTGGGGTCAATGAGGACTATGGGGCTCAAATATGGGGGGATTGGCGGTCTAAATGACCCCAAAT
>NW_015439948.1:17208-20207 GCF_001577835.2 Coturnix japonica | reverse complement strand
AGGGGTCACCCAAGGGGACGGGGGATTCATAAGGATGAGGAATGAACCCCCCCCCCCCAAATAGGGACCCCCATAATGGGGATGGGTTTACCCCAAGGGGAAAAGGACCGCCCATAATGAAGGGGGGTGGTCTTCCCAAGGGGGGGGGGGGGGGCTGGTGAGGATGGGACCCCCCCAACACCCATAGTCCCCCCATAATGGGGACTGGGGGGGGGTGGTCGCCCAAGGGGGGTTGGTGAGGATGAGGATGAACCCCAACCCCATAGGACCCCATAATGGGGACTGGGGTCACCCCAAGGGCGGATGGCGGGGATTCATAGAGGAATGAGCCATGAACACACCCCACCCACCCCATAGGACCCCATAATGGGGGGGGTGGTCACCCGCAAGGGGGGTTTGGTGAGGATGACGATGAAGCCACCACCATAGGACCCCATAATGGGCGACTTGGGGGTCACGCAGGTGGGTGGGGGGGCTTGGTGAGGGATGGACCCCCCCCCATAGGACCCCAATAATATGGGAGCTGTGGTCTCCAAGGGGGGGGGGGGGGCTTGGTGAGGATGGGACCGCCCCATTAGGACCCCATAGATGGGGGTGGTCACCAGGGGGTTGGTGAGGGATTGAAGGATGAAGCCCCCACCCACCCCAAGGAGCCCCATAATGGGAACTGTGGTTACCCAAGGGGGAGGGGGGGCTGGTGAAGATAAGGATGACCCCCCCCCCCCCCCCCATAAAACCCCCATAATGCAGGCTGGGGTTACCCAAAGTGGGGGGGGGGGGGCTTGGTGAGGCATGACCCCCCTCATAGACCGCACATAATGAGGGGGTGGTCCTCCAAAAGGGGGTTTGAGTGGAGGATGGACCCCCCCCCACCCAATAGGAACCCCATAATGCAGAGATCTGGGGTTACCCAGGGGGAGGGGGGGCTGGATGAGGAGGCACAATTCACCCCCCCACCACATAGGAACCACCATAATGGGGGTGGTACAACCCAGGGCGTGCTGCGTGAGGATGAAAGACCCCCCACCGCACATATGGACCCCCTTCAATGAGCGACTGGGTTACCACAGAACTGGAGAGGGGGGCGCTGGTGAGCGAATGACCCCCCCCCATAGGACCCCATCATAACTGGAGAGAGGATAGGTCTCCACAAGGGGGCTGGTGAGGATGAGGGCTGCAAAGCCCCCCCCCATACTCCCCCCATGTCCCCCCATTATTGTGGTGCTGTCCCACCTGAACACCCTCCTTGCGCGTGCAGCGCATGGAGCTCGGGCACCGATGCCGTCCCGGGAATGAGCGTCCACCGAGTGTGTCGCCGGCGCATATTCTGGCGGGGGGGGGCTGTTCATTTGGGAGGGGGGGGGCGACATAGAAAAGCCATGACCCCATTTCCGGAGCCTGCTCACCCAGCTTTTATTCATGCAGCCCCCCCCATAGACCCCCATATCCCCCCCATAGACCCGTGTCCCCCCCCCATTAGGAACCCCCCCATATCCCCCATTGATCTCCATATTCACCGATTTCTGGCGGCTGCTGTGGGCGGGCGACGCGCAGCAGCGAGGAGGGGAGAGAGAGTATACCGAGGGGGGGGGCTGGTTAGTGGGGGGGGAGCACATGGGGAGGGGTGTGAATGCGGGACCCCCCAAAACCCCCCCACACCATCACATCACACACGTTAAGATGGGACCCCCCCCCGCCATCGCCTTCCATTGCACAACACTGTAAATTGGGGGGCACGGGTGCCAAGATGGCGGCACAGCGGACCCCAAAGACCAAAGTGGGGGGGTGGTTAACAGCCCATTGGGGGTCAATGAGGACCTATGGAGGCTCAAATATGGGGGGATTGGGGTCCTAAATGACCCAAAAATGGGGCAAAAAGGGGGAAAAACAAGCCCAAAATAGGCACATGGAGCCCAATAGACCAAATCAATATGGGTCTAAAGGGCTCAATTGAGGGCAATAAAGGGGGGGTCGGGACCAAGACCCCCAAATGTGGGGATAACAGCCCATTGGGGTCAAGTGAGGACTATGGGCTCAAATGGGGGGAATTAGGGTCCTCAGAGGACCCAAGTGGGGGTTACAGCCCCATTGGGGTCAATTTGGGACTATGGGGCTCGAATAGGGGGGCATTGGGGTCCTCAAGAGACCCCAAAATGGGGCAAAAAGGGGGGAAAAAACAACCCAAAATGCACATAGGAGCCAATAGACCAATAATATGGTCTAAAGGGCTCATTGAGGGCAATATAGGGGGGCTCAGGGACAACAAAGGACCCAAGTGGGGGGGGGGTTGTTTAAACCAAAAGGGGGCCCCCATTAGGGTCATTGAGGATATCGGGGCTCAAATAGCGGGATTGGGGTCCCAGAGACCCAAGTGGGGGGTTTACGCCCATTGGCGGTTCAATGGGGACTATGGGGCTCAAATAGGGGGGAATGGGTCCTCAGAGACCCAAAGTGGGGGGGTTACAGCCCATTGGGGTCAATGGGGACTACGGGTGCTTCAAGATAGGGGAATTGGGTCCTCCAGAGACCCCAAAATGAGGCAAAAAGGGGGAAAAACAACCCAATATGGCACATAGAGCCCAATAGAGCAATAATAGGGTCTAAAGGCTCATTGAGGGCAATTAGGGGGGCTCAGGGACCAAGACCCCCAATAAACGTGGGGGGTTACAGCCCCAGTTGCAAAATGGGGCAAAAAGGGGGAAAAACAACCCAATATGGCACATGGAGCCCAATAGACCAATAATATGGGTCTAAAGGGCTCATTGAGGGCAATATAGGGGGGCTCAGGGACCCAAAGACCCCCAAAGTGGGGGGTTACAGCCCCATTGGGGTCAGTGAGGACTATGGGGCTCAAATGGGGGGGAATTAGGGTCCTCAGAGACCCCAAAGTGGGGGGTTACAGCCCCATTGGGGTCAATGGGGACTATGGGGCTCAAATAGGGGGGATTGGGGTCCTCAGAGACCCCAAAATGGGGCAAAAAGGGGGAAAAACAACCCAA
>NW_015439948.1:12588-15882 GCF_001577835.2 Coturnix japonica | reverse complement strand
TATAGGGGGGCTCAGGGACCCAAAGACCCCCAAAGTGGGGGGGGGTTACAGCCCCATTGGGGTCAATGAGGACTATGGGGCTCAAATAGGGGGGAATTGGGGTCCTCAGAGACCCCAAAGTGGGGGGTTACAGCCCCATTGGGGTCAATGAGGGCTATGGGGCTCAAATAGGGGGATTGGGGTCCTCAATGACCCCAAAATGGGGCAAAAAGGGGGAAAACCAACCCAATATGGCACATGGAGCCCCATAGACCCGTATTGGGGGTAATTGGGGGCAATAAAGGGGGGCTCATGGGCCCTAAAACCCCCATAGGCGCCTCCCCCCCCCCCATCCCCATTAATTCGGTACCTACAGGCGGGAGGTGGCGCCGCTCGGCATCGTGGCTCAGCCGGGCCTATGGGATTCAATGGGGTTCAATGGGATTCAATGGGGTTCAACGGAGCGCCCCGAAAACGTGTCCTCCCCTGACGCCCACCGCCCGCCCTTCTGACAGACCGCTCTCCCCCCTCAGACACATCCACCAATCAGAGAGCGCGTTGCCGGCTAAGCCCCGCCCAACCAGCGGAGCTCAACCAATCAGCGCGCGTAAAAAAGGCGGGCCTACAGAACGAGCCAATCAGCAGCACGGCCACCACATGCTAATCCCGCCTCCCTTTCATGCGGATATCCAATCAGCGCTCAGCAGCTGTCAATCAAGCGCAGAGCGATGCCCAATGGCGGCCGAGCGCTCCCAGCCGTCCAAGATGGCGGCGCCGTGATGGCGGCTCTTACCGGGCGGTATAAGAGGGCGGGAAGGACACGGAGCCGCCGAGTCGCCATCAGCACCGCCGCCATCGCCGCCATTTCCTCACCGGGATCCAAATATCGCGAGATTACGCGGCCGGAGGGGGAGAAAATCTCGCGAGATTTGCAGAAATTGAGTGGGAGGGGGGAAATCTCGCGAGATATGCGAAATTGCGTGGGAGTGGGGAAATCTCGCGATACTTCCCCCCGAGCGGCCGCCATTTTGTGCCCGCGAGGCTCGGGCCTTGTTTGTGAGGCCGCCCGCTTGTGCGCCATTTTGTTCAGGGCCCTGAGCCCCGTTTAAAGTCGTTTTAACCCTCCAATGGCTCCGCAGCCCTTCAACCATCATGGCGGCTCATCTGGCTGCGATGTGACTTTTTTCGCGCCAACAGCGCCACAGAAGTCGCGGCGGCCATTTTGTCGGGCGGGTGTCCGCACTGCGCATGTGCAGCCACGTCCCTCGGTGGCTGTAGGGACACGTGGCGCGGTCTCTTCCCTCCCTATTGGTCACAAAGAAAAGGCCCGCCCCCGCCGCGTGCTGATTGGATGTTTGGAGGAGGCTCTCAGCTCGGATTGGCTGAAGGGCGGGGTTTCAGTGACCGGAAGTTGGTGTTGGCGGCAGTGATGGCGGCGCTGTTGGTGCTGTGCGGGCTGTTGGCGGCCGCGCTGCGATCCGCGGGTACGGGCGGATCGAGGGGGGTCGAGGGTCACAATGAGGTGGGGGCGGGACGGCAACGTTTGGTAGAATGGGTTGGATTTGGGGCTGAGGCCTACAGGGTTGAGGCCTACAAGGTTGGGGGCTGAGGCCTACAAGGTTGGGGCCTGAGGCCTATAGGGCTTGGGGTTGAGGCCTACCAAGGTTTGGTTTTGAGGCCTACCAGGCCGCAGGGTTGGGGCCTACCAGTGTGTGGGGCTGAGGCCTACCTATGTTTGGGGCTGAGGCCTACAGGGCTTGGCGTTGAGGCCTACCAGGATTTGAGGTTGAGGCCTACTAGTGGGGCTGAGGCCTATCAGGCCATAGGGTTGAGACCTACCAGTGTGTGGGGCTGAGACCTACCAAGGTTTGGTTTTGAGGCCTACCAGGCCTCAGGGTTGAGGCCTACCAAGGTTTGGGGTTGCCGCCTACTAGGCCGTAAGGTTGAAGCCTACAGGGCTTGTTATTGAAGCCTACCAGGGCTTGAGGTTGAAGCCTACCAGTGTGTGGGGCTGAGGCCTACCAGGATTTGGGGGTTGAGGCCTACCAGTGTTTGGGGTTGAAGCCTACCAGTGTTTGGGGTTGAGGCCTACCAGGCCATAGGGTTGAGGCCTACCAGTGTGTGCGGCGGAGACCTACCTATGTTTGGGGTTGAGGCCTACCAGGACATAGGGTTGAGGTCTACCAGGGTTTGGGGTTGCGGCCTACTAGGCCGTAGGGCTGAGGCCTACAGAGCTTGGTATTGAGACCTACCAGTGTGTGGGCCTGAGGCCTACCAGGATTTGGGGGTTGAGGCCTACCAGTGTTTGGGGTTGAGGCCTACCAGGCCGTAGGGATAAGGCCTATAGGGCTTGGTATTGAGGCCTACCAGTGTTTGGGGTTGAGGCCTACCAGTGTGTGGGGCGGAGACCTACCTATGTTTGGGGTTGAGGCCTACAGGGCTTGGGTCTGAGGCCTACCAGGCCGTAGGGTTGAGGCCTACCAGTGTGTGGGGCTGAGGCCTACAGGGTTTGGGATTGCAGCCTACTAGGCCATAGGGTTGAGGCCTACAGGGCTTGGTATTGAAGCCTACCATGGCTTGACATTGAGGCCTACCAGTGTGTGGGGCTGAGGCCTACAGGGCTTGGGCCTGAGGCCTACCAGGATTTGGGGGTTGAGGCCTACCAGTGTTTGGGGTTGAGGCCTACCAGGCCGTAGGGCTGAGGCCTATAGGGCTTGGTATTGAGGCCTACCTAGGCTTGGGCTTGAGGCCTACCAGTGTGTGGGGTGGAGACCTACCTATGTTTGGGGTTGAGGCCTACAGGTATTGGTATTGAGGCCTACCTAGGCTTGGGCCTGAGGCCTACCAGGCCGTAGGCTTGAGGCCTACCAGTGTGTGGGGCTGAGGCCTACAGGGTTTGGGATTGCAGCCTACTAGGCCATAGGGTTGAGGCCTACCAGACCGTAGGGTAGAGGCCTACCAGTGTGTGGGGCTGAGGCCTACGAGGGTTTAGGCCTGAGGCCTACCAGTGGGCCTGAGGCCTACCAGTGTGTGGGGTTGAGGCCTACCAGGATTTGGGGGTTGAGGCCTACCAGGATTTGGGGGTTGAGGCCTACCAGTGTGTGGGCCTGAGGCCTACGAGTGGGCCTGAGGCCTACCAGGCCGTGCTGTGGGTCGTGACTCTGTTTCCCCCCTATAGCGGAGCCGTGCCCGGAGCCCACCATCGTCCCGTCCTATTACACCACGTCGGACGCCGTCATCGCCTCCGAGAGCGTCTTCGTGGTGGAGATCTCCTTGGTCTGCAAGAACGGAGCGCAGGTGGGGGGGGCGTTTATG
>NW_015439948.1:0-7455 GCF_001577835.2 Coturnix japonica | reverse complement strand
CCACAAAGCCGGGCCCCGCCCCCCCAAAAGCACCCCCCCAAGACCGACCCCAAAGGACCCCCCCCCCAAAGGAACCCCCCCCCCTCAAAGGACCCCCCCCAAAGGCTCTATGGACCCCCCCCGGCTCAGTAAGACCCCCCCCTCAAGTTAGTGGGGGCGGGCACCCGCCGATTGGACCCCACAGAGCCGGCCATGGGACCCGCCCCCCCACTCAAAAGACCCCCCCCCCAAGCTCATTAGACCCCCCCAAGTCAATGTGGGCAGCGGAACCCACAAGCGGCCATGGGGACCCCCCGCCCCCCCAAAGGAACCCCTACCCCCAAAGGACCCCCCCCAACAAGCTCTGTGGACCCCCCCCGGCTCAGAAGACCCCCCCTCAAGTCTATTGGGGCGGCAGTTTGGGGCCCCACGCAGCGGCCATCGGGGGAACCCCCCCCCCCCCAAAGGACCCCACCAAAGGACGCCCCCCCCAGAATGCTCTAGTGGACCCCCTCCATCCTTCTAAGGACCCCCCACCCCCAGGTTCTTGAAGACCCCCCCCCCCAAGTCCAATGGGCGGCAAGCCTGGGACCCCCCATAGCACCCATGGGGGGGGGGGGGTCCCCAACGTTTGGGGCTTGCCCCCCCCCCCAATAAAGCCGGTTCCCCCCCGTGTCTGTCACCATGGTGTCATGGCGGATCCGTGTGGGACCCCTCCCCTCTGAGTGACGTCATGGCGGGGCTCTGACGTCATCACGGGGGGGGGGCACCATGTTGGGTGTGGGGAGGGGGGGGGGCATGTTATGATGGGGGGGGTCCCATCAACCCCTGCGATCCTATTGGGGCAACGGGGAGGGGCCGAAAAGGGGAGGGGTCTTTGGGGGGGGTCCCGACCCCGCAGCCCCTCCCCAAGACCCCCCGGGTGGGTCCCGACCCCACAGCCCCTCCCTAAGCCCCCCCAGCGCCCCCCAATTGAACGGCCGCCATCTTGGAAGGGGCGGGGCTATGCTCGGTGAAGGGGGGCGGGGCTTAAGTGTGGTCACGCCCCCTTTGGGCGCGGTGGGGGCGTGGCTTCGTGTAAGTGGGCGGGGCTTAAGGTTTGGGGGCGTGGCCTAAGGGAGGATTATGTCAACCCCGCGGCAGCCGCAGCCCCGAGCGGGGAGCGGTGAGAGCAGGTAATGGGGGGATATGGGGGGATATAGGGGGTCTATGGGGGGATATAGGGGGTCTATGGGGGGATACGGGGGGTCTATGGGGCCGGGGGTGGGGTGATGTGGGGCAGCTGAATGGGCCCGGATAGGGAATGGGGCGTGGGAGGGGCTGGGGGGTGAGAAATGGGGTTCTATGGGGATGAAGGGGTTTGGGGAGGGGGCTATGTGGGGTTTGTGTGGGGATGGGGTGGAGGTGTGGGGTCTCTATGGGGTCTCTATGGGGTCTCTATGGGTCTCTGTGGGGTCTCTATGGGGTGGGGGAGTGGTCGCTGTGGGGCTGGGATGGGGGAGAAGGGGCTCAGTGGGGCACGGGCTGAGGGAAGGAGATCTGTGGGGCTCGGGAGCTTGTGGGGAGGGGGCTCAGTGGGGTCTATGGGGATGGGATGGTATCGGGGGGGTCCCTATGGGGCGTTTGTGGGGCTGAAATGGGGCAGGAGGGGCTGCAGGGGGGGATTTGGGGGGGGGTCCCCCGGTGTTTGCTGTGGAGTTTCATAGGGGTTCTATGGGGATCCTATGGGGCTGAGCCCTATAGGGCTCCCGTGGGGACTCAGTGGGGTCTGCGTGGATGTGGGGAGGGGCTCCGTAGGATTCTATGGGATCTGTATGGGGCCGGGGGGGGCGTCTACGGTCGCGTATTGTGCGGGGAGGCTTCATATTGGGGTCTCTTATGGGACGGGGGGGGCTCTTATTGGGTCTCCATGGTTTCTGTATGGGCGGGGGGGAGCTATATGGGTCTCTATGGGGCCGGGGGGGCTCTATGTTGCCAGGGGGGGGCTCTATGGTCCTCTAATGGGCCGGGGGGGGGCTTAGGGGGTCTCTATGAGGCGGGGAGGCCTCTATGGGTCTCTATGGGCCGGGGGGGCTCTATGGGTCTCGATGGGCGGGGGGCTCTATGGGGTCTCTGATGGGCCGGGGGCGGCTCTATGGGGTTCTCGATGGGCCGGGGGGCTCCTATGGAGGTCTCTATTGAATCCGGGGGGGCTACTATGGGGTCTGTATGGATACGAGGGAGGCTTATGGCGAGTCTCTATGGGCCGGGGTGGGTGGCCTCTTATGGGGTCTGGATGGACACCGGGGGGGCTCTATGAGTCTCATGGGGCCAGGGGGGGCTCTATGGGTCTGTAATGGGCCGGGGGGGGGCTCTATGGAGGTCTTATGGGGCGGGGGGGGCTCTACTGGGTCTGTTATGGGGCCGGGGGCTCTATGGGTTTCTTATAGGGATCGAGGGGGCTCTATGGGCTCTATTGGGGTTTCTATGGGATCGAGGAGAGGGCTCATAGGGGTCTCTATGCGGACCTGTGGGTCTCTATGGCGGTCTTTATGCCGCCCATCCCAACCCGCCGTCCCAGCAGATGGGTGGGGCCGATGGGGCGGTGCCCCCCGTGTTCTGTGTGGGGTCCTGCTCGACTCCGGGAGGTCCCTAGCATCCTGATTGACGCCCCCCCCCCCCCTGCGGTTCACGTCCCCCCCCGGCTGCCGAAGCGCTGGTGGAGGTCACGGCCCCAATTGAGGGGGGGGTGGAATCTATGGGTCCATCCCGACTCATTTCCCATACAAAAAGGTGCCTCCACCCCCCGCCCCCACCATGCAGCACCTTTTACTTTATGGGGGGGGGCTCCCCTCCGACCATTGATGGGTGGTGGGTGGGGGGGGGGAAGCTCAGCTCGATTCCGCAATCGACCCGCCCCCCCCCCCCTCAGGAATTCCGAGGGACCAAACCACGGCCCCTCTTTCCCATGGGCCGCCCCCGCTTCCGCCCCACACACCCAAAGGGGGGGGGGGGGGAAATGGGGGGATGGGGGCGGGCTCCATTTATGGGGGGGATGTATTGGGGGGGGGGGCGGGGTCCTCGGACGGAGAGCGCTGTCCACGGTGCTGGAAATACGGATCCATGTTTAGAAGGGGCGTGTCCGTGGTACTTGAACATGGAGATGTTTGATGGAGCGGCTGTCCATGGGTTGCTGAAACTTAGGGGGTTGACTATGCGGGCGCTCGTCGTGGTGCTGAAAACGGAGACAGTGCCTGTTGCTGTGTTTACGGCGCGCTCCCCGTGGTGCTTTGACATTCAGGTTGATTAAGGGCGGGCGCTGGTCCGTTGGTTGCTGGAAAAAACGTGACAATTGTGTGTGTGTGAGTTGTGTTACGGAGCGCTGTCCGTGTGCTGAAATAAGGGGGTGTCTGTGCGGGCGCTGTCCGCGGTGTCTGAAATAGGTACGGTGTTGAATTTGGGGCGCTGTCCGCCGGTGCTTGAATTGGGGCGCTGTCCGGTCGGTGCTGAATTGGGGCGCTGTCCGCGGTTGCTGAATTGGGCGGGTGCTGAATTGGGGCGCTGTCCGCGGTGCTGTGTCGCTGTCCGTGGTAATGAAATTTGGGCAGCTGTTCGTGGTGCCTGAAGTTTGCGGCGCTGTCCGCGTTGCTGAATTGGGGCGCTGTTCCGCGGTGCTTAATATGGTCGCTGGTCCGTGGTGCTGGAAATTGGGGCGCTGTCCGCGTGCTGAAGATGCTCTCGGAATAAGCGTTGGCTGTTGGGATATGGCCCATGGGTGTGTCCTTGCTGTTATTTTATTTGGGGGGGCGGCGTTAAGGGCTGGCTCCTGGATGGGGGTGGGGGGGGGGGATGAGGCGAATGAGATGGGGCGGGGACATTGACAACAACACACTCGGGTCCCAGAGCCAAGTGACAGGTTCCCATTAACCGTCGCCATTGGCAACGCGGTGCATCCGCGGCGGGGAGGGGAAGGCGGCGGTGGGCAACACAATGGGCTGCACAATGGGGGGGGGGGGCTGAAGCGATGGGGGGGGGGGGTCCCTGCTAGGGCTCTGTGTCGTCTATGGGGGCTGTGTTCGTCATATGGGCTGTGGTCGGTCTACTGGGGCCTGTGGTCGCCCTGAGATCCTCAGGTGGGAGTCTGGGGGAGGGGGGAGTTCTTGAGAGGTCAAGCAGGAGGATTCTGCAGTTCCACTGATGTTTCTATGGGTTATCTATGGGTTTTCTTTATAGGGTTTCTTTATGGGTTTCATATGGGGTTTTCTAATAGGTTTCTTAATGGTTCCTATGGGTTTCTATGGGGTTCTCTACTGGGGTTTCTATGGTGGTTATCTATGGGGTTTTTAATGAGGCTTTCTATGGCTTTCTATGGGTTTCTAGGGTTTCTATGGCGGTTTTCTATGGGGTTTCTATGGGCTTTCTATGGGGTTTCTATGGGCTTATCTATGGGGTTTCTATGGGGTTTTTATGGGCATTTCTATGGGGTTATCTATGGTTTTCATATGGGTTCCTATGGGGTTATCTATGGGGGTTTCTATGGGTTTCTATCGGGGGTTTCTCTATGGGCTTTCTATGGGGATTTCTATGGGGTTCCTAATGGGGTTTCTGATGGGTTCTATGGGGTTTCTATCGGGGTCTCCATATGGCTTTCATATGGGGTTTCTTGATGGAGGTTTCTTATGGGCTTTCCTATGCTTTCGCTTATGGGTTATTATGGGGTTTCTATGAGGCTTCTATGGGCTTTCGTATGGTTCCGTATGGGTTCTATGGGTTTTTATGGGGTATGCCATATGGGTCTCCTATGGGTTTCTATGGAGGGTTTGTTATGGGTTCTAATTGGGTCTCCTATGGAGGTTCTCTATGGGCTTTCACTCATGGGATTTCTATGGGTATTCCTATGGATTATCATCATGGGGTTCTATGGGTTTTATGGCTTTCATGGGTTTCTTTAGGGCTTTCATGATGACGCGGCGTTAATTATGGGCCTTCCATCTATAGGGTTTCACTATATAGGACGATTTTATCAAGGTTTCTACTTAGAGGGCGTTATCTATTAGGGTTTCTATGGAGCGTCTTTTATGAGGCTCTCACTATGGAGGTATTCATAGGGCTTTCTATGGAAGCGATATCACCCTTGCGGGATTCTATGAAAGTCACCACGCCCGACTGTCTCCCCACCCCCTAGGCAGAGGCGTCTCAGCTCAGATACAAGGGGGGATCTGCCCCACACCAACCCCCCCCTTTACATCTCCCCTATCAATGGGAGCCATTTGGGCGAGTCTTGCGGACCCCCAGGAGCACGACAGAGACCCCCCCACACAGACACCGGCACCGCCCCCCCCCACCGCCCCACCCTCTGTTGGACGCGGGTTGGGAATGGGCGGCATAAAGACCCCATAGAGACCCCCATAGGAACCCCACAGATAGCCCATAGAGACCCCTAGACACCCGCCGGTTCCATAGAGACCCCATAGAGACCCCACAAGGTCCCATAGAGGACCATAGAGCCCCCTCGATCCCATAAGACCCCATAGAGACCCGATAGAGCCCCCGGTCCATAGAGGCCCCATAGAGCCCACGACCCCCCACCAGGCCCCATACGGAACCATAAGGACCCCACAGGCTTCCATAGGACCCCATAGAGAACCCCCCCCCTGGCCCAATAGAGAAGCCACATTAGACGCCCCCCCGGTCCCACACAGACCCCATAGAGCCCCCCCCTGCCCCATAGAGACCCCATAGAGACCCCACAGGTCCCGATACAGACCCATAGTAGGGCCCCCCGGTCCCATAACAGACCCACATACGAGACCCCATAGAGCCCCCCGGACCCCACATAGAGACCCCATAGAAGCCCCCCCCTGGCCCCCAATAGAGACCCCATTAGAGCCCCGCCCAGGCCATTAGAGACCCCATGAAGAGCCCCCCTCTGATCCCATAAGAGACCCCATAGCAGCCCCCCCCGGCCCCATACAGACCCGCATAGAGAGCCCCCAATAGAGCCCCCCCGGCCCCATAGAGGAAAACCCCATAGAGCCCCCCCCCGCCCAATAGAGACCCATATAGAGCCCCCCCCGGCCCCATAGAGACCCCATAGAGCCCCCCGCTGAGCCCCATAGAGACCCATAGACCCCCCCGCCCCCCCCCCCCCCCCTTGAGAGACCCCATGAAGCCCCCCTGCATCCCATAGAGACCCATAGAGCCCCCCCCGGCCCATGAGAGCGCCTATAGAGCCTCCCCGGCCCCATATCAGACCCCATAGAGGCCCCCATAAGCCCCCCTCAAGATCCCATATAGACCCCATGAGAGCCCCCGGCCCCATAGAGACCCTATAGAGACCCCACAGGTTGCCCAATAGAGGACCCCGTATAGCCCCCCCCGGCACCATAGAGACCCCATAGAAGCCCCCCCGGCCCCATAGAGCCCATAGAGCCCCCCGCCCCATAGAGACCCCATAGACCCCCTCGATCCCATATGAGACCCCTAGACCCCCCCGGCCCCATAGACCCCATAGAAGCCCCCCCCCGGGCCCCATACAGGACCCCTATTAGAAGCCCCCCAGGCCCCATAGAGACCCCATAGAGGCCCCCCCCCTGGCCCCATTAGAGACCCCATAGAGCCCCCCGCCCATACACCCCCATAGAGCCCCCCCCGTCCCATAAGACCCATAGAGCCCCCCCCTGGCACCCAATAAGAGACCCCATAGAGCCCCCCACGGCCGCCATAGAGACCCCATAAGAGCCCCCCCGGCCCCATAGGACCCCATAGAGCCCCTCGATCCCATAGATGACCGCCATAGAGCCCCCCTCGATCCCATAAGACCCCATAGAGCCCCCCGCCTCCCGGACCCCATAGAACCCATAGAGCCCCCCGCCCCATAGAGACCCCATAGAGACCCCACAGTCCATAGAACCCATAGAGCCCCCTCGATCCCATAGGACCCCATAGAAGACCCCACAGGTCCATAGAACCTATCAGAGCCCCCCTCGGATCCAGGAGGAACCCCATAGAGACCCCACAGTCCCATAGAACCCCTTAGAGACCCCACAAGGCCCAAGAGGACCCCATAGAGCCCCGCCCAGCCCCCATTAGAACCCCATAGAGCCCCACCAACAAAAGGCCCCCCCACCTAACCAACGAAGACCCAAACATTACGCAGCCCCCCTGGCCCCATAGAGACCCATAGAGCCCCCGGCCACATAGAGACCCAAGAGACCCCCACAGGTCCATAGAACCCCACTAGAAGCCCCCCCCGGCCCCATAGAAACCCCATAGAGCCCCCCCCCTGGCCCCAT
The DNA here is from genome assembly GCF_001577835.2 of Coturnix japonica. NCBI lineage: Eukaryota > Metazoa > Chordata > Aves > Galliformes > Phasianidae > Coturnix > Coturnix japonica. Next base: position 202 of record NW_015439948.1, on the reverse strand, counting down.
AGAGACACCCATAGAGCACCCCCAGCCCCATAGAGACCCCCCATAGAGCCCCCCGGCCCAATATAAGAACCCCATAGAGCCCCCCCCCCGGCCCACTAGACGACCCTTATATATCAGGACCCACAGTCCCATAGAGAACCCCATAGAACCCACAGTCCCAAGTGAGACCCCATAGAGCCCCCCCTGGCATTGTGGTGTGGGT
>NW_015439947.1:50762-55625 GCF_001577835.2 Coturnix japonica | reverse complement strand
CCCATATCCCCATATAACCCCTATTAACCCCATATCCCCCCATATACCCATAACCCCCCCTGTCCCTAATCAGGCCCTTACCCCCCTATAACCCCATATCCCCCTATAACCCCATATCCCCCCTATAACCCCATATCCCCCCTATAACCCCATATCCCCCTATATTCCCCCCCATATAACCCATTACCCATATCCCCCCATATAACCCCATATCCCCACCCTATAACCCCATATCCCACCCTATAAACCCCATAACCCCCCTGTCCCTATACGGCCCTATTACCCCCCTATAACCCCATACCCCCCCTGTCCCTATACGGCCCTATTACCCCCCTATAACCCCATATCCCCCCCTATAACCCCATATCCACCCTATAAACCCCATTAACCCCCTATACCCATATCCCAGTAGGGACCCCATATCCCCCCCTATAACCCATATCCCCCCATATAACCCCATATAACCCATATCCACCCTTATAAACCCCATAACCCCCCTGTCCCTATACGGCCTATACCCCCCTATAACCCCATATCCCCCCATAGGACCGCCCATATCCCCCAATATCCCCCCCTATATAACCCCATATCCCCCCTATAACCCCATATCCCCCATATGCCCCCCCTATAACCATATCCCCCATATACCCCATTCCCCCCCTATAACCCCATATCCCCCTATAACCCATATAACCATAGTCCCCCCTATAACCCATATCCCCATATAACCCATATCCCCCATATCCCCCTATAACCCCATATCCCCCCGATATAACCCCATATCCCCCCATATAACCCATATCCCCCATATCCCCCCCATATAACCCCCATTATCCCCCCATATAACCCCATATACCCCATATCCCCCAATAATACCCATATCCCCCCCTATAACCCCAATCCCCCCCTATAGAACCCCATATCCACCCATATAACCCAAATCCCACCTATAAACACCCATAACCCCCTGCCTATACGGCCCTATTACCCCCCTATAAACCCAATCCCCCCCTATAACCCATATCCACCTATAAACCCCATACACCCTGTCCCTATACGGCCCTATTACCCCCCTATAACCCCATATCCCCCCATAATCCCCCCCTATAACCCATATCCCCCCATATAACCCATATCCCCCCTATAACCCCATAATAACCCCATATCCCCCCCCATATATAACCCATATCCCCCCTATAACCCCCTAATAACCCCATATCCCCCCATTTCCCCCCACATCCCCCCCTATAACCCCATTATCCCCCCATTATAACCGCCCATGATCCCCCCTATAACCCCTATCCCCCCATAGGCGACCCATATCCCCCCCATATAACCCCATAATCCCCCCATAGGGACCCCATATCCCCCCATATCCCCCCATATCCCCCCCCTATAACCCATATCCCCCCCTATACCCTATATCTATAACCCCATATACCCCCCTGTCCCTATTACGGCTCCTATTTACCCCCCTATAACCCCCATATCCCCCCCTATAACCCCATATAACCCCTATAACCCATATCCCCCCATATAACCATATCCCACCCTATAACCCCATACCCCCTATAACCCCATATCCCCATAGGGACCCCATATAACCCCCTATAACCCCATATAGACCCCATACCCCCCCTATAACCCATATCCACCCTATAAACCCCATAACCCCCCCTGTCCCTATTACGGCCCTATTACCCCCCACCCCATAGTCCCCCCTCCACCCCCCGCTGGGGTTCCGACCGGGTCCGGACGGTCCGTCCGGTCCCCGCCTTGTTATGGGGCCGCCCTATAAACCCATGGCCCTATACAGGGACCGCCCTATAACCCATAGCCGCTATAAAAGGGGCCGCCTATAACCCAATAGCCCCTATAAAGGGCCGAGCTGATCTGTGGGGTCAGGAGACGGACAGAGGGTGACGTGGGATGGGGTCTATGGGGTATATGGGGTTATATGGCGGTCTTATGGGGTCTATGGGTATATGGGGGGGTTATGGGGTTATATGGGGGATCATGGGGGCTCCTATGGTCCTATGGGGTCCTTATAGGGTTATATGGGGGGATATGGGGTTTATATGGGGGGGATATGGGGTTGATATGGGCGGGATATGGGTCTATTGGGGTCTGTGGGGTCTATGGGGTGGAGGGAGTCTGGGGTCTAGTGGGGGATATGCGGGTCTATTGGGGTCTATGGGTCTGTTTGGTCTATGGGGTATATGGGGGGTTTTGGGGTTCTATGGGATTAATATGGGGGGATATGGGGTATTGGGGTCTATGCGGGTCTATGGGGTCTATGGGGTCTATGGGGTGTGGGGTTTATGGGTCTATGGGGTCTTATGGGGTCTATGGGGTCTGTGGGTCTATGGGGTCTATGGGGTCTATGGGGTCTGTGGGTCCTATGGGGTGTGGGGTCTTGTGGCGGTCTATGGGGTAGTTATGGGGGGGTTATGGGGTTATATTGGGATTATATGGGGGATATGGGTTATATGGGGGGGATATGGGGGGTCTATGGGGTTATATGGGGTTATATGGGGGGTATGGGGTCTATGGGGTCTGATGGGGTCTATGGGTATATGGGGTTATTATCGGGGTCTATGGGGATATAGGGGATATGGGGGTCTATGGGGTATATGGGGGGTTATGGGTTATAGGCGATTATATGGGGGATATGGGTGTTTATGGGGTCCTATGGGGTCTATGGGTTGATCTGGGGTCATGGGGTTTATTGGGTTATATGGGGGTCTATGGGGTCTATGGGGTCCTATGGGGTGTGGGGGTCCTATGGGGTCTATGGGGGTTGATGGGGGGGTTTTTTCTTTTTATTTGGGTTATATGGGTTATATGGGGGGATATGGGGCTCTATGGGGATATAGGGATATATGGGGTCTATGGGGTATATAGGGGATATGGGATGTGGGGTCTATGGGCCGTCTATGTTCATGGGGTCTATGGGGTTCTCATGGGTGTACTATGGGGTCATGCGATATGGGGTCTATGGGGTGTGTCTATGGGTCGTGGGTCTATGGGGTATGGATATGGGGTCTATAGGGGTACTAGGGATTAGGGGTATGATGTAGGGGTCATAGGTATAGGGGATATGGGGTATATAGGGGGATATAGGGGGATATGGGGTTATGTAGGGGATATAGGGTATATGGGGGGATATGGGGTATATAGGGGATATGGGGTGGGATGGGGTATGGGGTATATAGGGAATATGGTGGGATATGGGGTTATATAGGGGGATATAGGGGGATATAGGGGGATATAGGGTTATATAGGGGATATGGGGGGATATGGGGTTATATAGGGGATATGGGGATATGGGGTTATATAGGCGATATGGGGGGATATGGGGTTATATAGGCGATATGGGGGGATATGGGGTTATATAGGGGATATATGGGGATATAGGGGCTATGGGGGGCTATGGGGTCATTATGGGGATGTGGGTGGTGGGATGAGGATATAGGGTCATTATGGGGTCATTATAGGGTCATTATAGGGTCATTATGGGGATATAGGGTCGTTATGGGGTCATTATGGGGTACTTATAGGGTCATTGTAGGGATGTGGGTGGTGGGATGGGGATATAGGGTCATTATAGGGATATAGGGTCATTATGGGGTAGTTATAGGGTCATTATGGGGTCGTTATGGGGTCATTATAGGGATATAGGGTCATTATGGGGTACTTATAGGGTCATTATGGGGTACTTATAGGGTCATTATGGGGTCGTTATGGGGTCATTATAGGGATATAGGGTCATTATGGGGTACTTATAGGGTCATCATGGGGTACTTATAGGGTCATTATGGGGTCATTATGGGGTCCTTATAGGGTCATTATAGGGTCATTATGAGGATATAGGGTCATTATGAGGATATAGGGTCATTATGGGGTCATTATGGGGATATAGGGTCGTTATGGGGTCCTTATGGGGATATAGGGTCATTATGGGGTACTTATAGGGTCATTATGGGGTCATTATGGGGATATAGGGTCATTATGGGGATATAGGGTCATTATGGGGTCATTATGGGTATATAGGGTCATTATGGGGATATAGTGTCATTATGGGGATATAGGGTCATTATAGGGATATAGGGTCATTATGGGGTACTTATAGGGTCATTATGGGGTTATTATGGGGATATAGGGTCATTATGGGGTCATTATGGGGATATAGGGTCATTATGGGGTCGTTATGGAGATATAGGGTCATTATGGGGTCGTTATGGGGATATAGGGTCATTATGGGGTCATTATGGGGTACTTATAGGGTCATTATGGGGCTGTGGGTGGTGGGATGGGGATATAGGGTCGTTATGGGGTCATTATGGGGCTGTGGGGTGGTGGGATGGGGATATAGGGTCATTATGGGGATATAGGGTCCTTATAGGGTCATTATGGGGATATAGGGTCATTATGGGGATATAGGGTCGTTATGGGGTCATTATGGGGATATAGGGTCATTATAGGGATATAGGGTCATTATGGGGTCATTATGGGGTCATTATAGGGATATAGGGTCATTATGGGGTTATTATGGGGATATAGGGTCATTATGGGGTCATTATGGGGATATAGGGTCATTATGGGGATATAGGGTCATTATGGGGATATAGGATCATTATGGGGTCATTATGGGGATATAGGGTCATTATGGTGTCATTATGGGGTCCTTATAGGGTCATTATAGGGTCATTATAGGGTCATTATAGGGTCATTATAGGGTCAATAGGGTCCTTATAGGGTCACTATGGGGTCATTATAGGGATATAGGGTCATTATGGGGTCATTATGGGGATATAGGGTCCTTATGGGGATATAGGGTCATTATGGGGATATAGGGTCATT
>NW_015439947.1:40314-45012 GCF_001577835.2 Coturnix japonica | reverse complement strand
TAGGGGGCAATAACCCCCCCCATGGGGCAATAAACCCCCCCATGGGGCAATAAACCCCCCACATGGGGCAATAAACCCCCCCATGGGGCAATAAACCCCCCCATGGGGCAATAAATCTCCCCCCCCCCCCAAGGGGCAATTGAATCCCATTGAATCCCATTAAATCCCATTGAATCCCATTAAATCCCATTGAATCCCATTGAATCCCATTGAATCCCGTTGTCTCTCTATGTGTTGCAGTACCGCACTTCGCCACCAGGGGGCGCTATGAGGGTCCATTTTGGGTCATTTTGGGTCTATTTTGGTCAATTTTGGGTCATTTTGGGTCCATTTGGGTCCATTTTGGGTCCATTTGGGTCCATTTTGGTCAATTTTGGGACATTTTGGGTCCATTTGGGTCCATTTTGGGACATTTTGGGTCCATTTTGGTCAATTTTGGGTCATTTTGGGTCCATTTGGGTCCATTTTGGGTCCATTTGGGCCCATTTTGGTCAATTTTGGGTCATTTTGGGTCCNCCATTTTGGTCAATTTTGGGTCATTTTGGGTCCATTTGGGTCCATTTTGGGTCCATTTGGGCCCATTTTGGTCAATTTTGGGTCATTTTGGGTCCATTTGGGTCCATTTTGATCCATTTTGGGTCCATTTTGGTCAATTTTGGGTCCTTTTGGGTCCTTTTTGGGTCCATTTTAGGTCCTTTTTGGGTCCATTTTGGGTCCTTTTGGGTGGGAGGAGTCTGTGACGTCACCGGTATCCAGGCAGATTTCTGTCTCGAGGAGCTCCGTTCGCTACTCTGCCCCATAGAATGGATGGGGGGGGGAAAAATGGGGCAGGGGGGTCTATGAGGCACTATGGGGTCTCTATGGGGTCTATGGGGCACAGTGGGGTCTCTATGGGGTCTATGGGGCACAATGGGGTCTCTATGGGGTCTATGGGGCACAGTGGGGTCTATGGGGCACAGTGGGGTCTCTATGGGGTCTATGGGGTCAATGGGGTCTCTATGGGGTCTATGGGGCACAGTGGGGTCTCTATGGGGTCTATGGGGTCTATGAGGTCTCTATGGGGTCTATGGGGCACAGTGGGGTCTCTATGGGGTCTATGGGGCACAGTGGGGTCTCTATGGGATCTATGGGGCACAGTGGGGTCTCTATGGGGCTCAATGGGGTCTCTATGGGGTCTATGGGGTCTCTGTGGGGTCTATGGGGCCCAGTGGGATCTATGGGGCACAGTGGGGTCTATGGGGCACAGTGGGGTCTCTATGGGATCTATGGGGCACAGTGGGGTCTATGGGGCAGAGATTTATGGGGCCCAGTGGGATCTATGGGGCGCAGTGGGGTCTATGGGGCACAATGGGATCTCTATGGGGTCTATGGGGCACTGTAGGGTCAATGGGGCACATTGAAATCAATGGGGCACATTTAAATCTATGGGGCACAATGGGGTCTATGGGGCACAAGGGGGTCTCTATGGGGTCCATGGGGAAAATTGGGGGTCTATGGGGCACAGTGGGGTCTATGGGGTCTCTATGGGGTCTATGAGGCACATTGGAATCTATAGGGCACATTGAAATCTATGGGGCACATTGAAATCTATGGGGCTCAATGGGAATCAATGGGGCACAATGGGATCCATGGGGTACAGTGGGGTCTATTGGGGCATAATGGGGTCTCTATGGGGTCTATGGGGCACAATGGGGTCTCTATGGGACCTATGGGGCACAATGGGGTCTCTATGGGGTCTATGGGGCACATTGGAATCTATGGGGCTCATTGGAATCTATGGGGCACATTGAAATCTATGGGTCACATTGGAATCTATGGGGCACAGTAGGATCTATGGGGCACAGTGGGGTCTATGGGGTCTCTATGGGGTCTGTGGGGCACTGTAGGGTCTATGGGGCACATTGAAATCTATGGGGCACAGTGAAATCTATGGGGCACAGTGAAATCTATGGGGCACATTGAAACCTATGGGTCTCAATGGGGCTCAGTCCGTTTCCCATTCGAGTCACCGCGCGGCTCTGTTCTCCCTGGAAACAACTGACGTCACCGTCGCTACCGCACGCGATTGGCTGAAACCCCTTAGTTACTCATAGGGGGGGTCGGCGCCCTATAAGTCCCCCCCCACCCCATAACTCAATCCACCCCATTCCCACCCCACAACTTGTAGGGCGAGGAGCTGGACATGGCGGCGCTGAGAGGAGCTGCGGCCCCATTGATCATCATTGGGGTCCTGGGGGGCGTCGGGGCCGTCCTGAGTGCGTGGGGAGGGGTCCTAAAGGGGGGGGGGGGGTCCCATAGAAGTTATGGGGTTTCTATGGGGTGGCTATGGGGCTGAGGGGGTCCCATAGGAGTTATGGGGCTGGGGGGGTCCCATAGGAGTTATGGGGTGGCCCTATAGGAGTTATGGGGCTGGGGGGGTCCTATAGCATTTATGGGGCTGGGTTGGGGTCCCATAGGAGTTATGGGGTTTCTATGGGGTGGCTATGGGGCTGGGGGGGTCCCATAGGAGTTATGGGGCTGGGTGGGGTCCCATAGTGGCTATGGGGCTGGGGGGGATCTGGGTGGGTCCCATAGGAGTTATGGGGTGGCTATGGGGCTGGGTGGGGTCCCATAGGAGTTATGGGGTGGCTATGGGGCTGGGGGTGGTCCCATAAGAGTTATGGGGCAGCTATGGGGCTGGGGGGGGTCTAAGTGGGTCCCATAGCAGTTATGGGGTGGCCCTATAGGAGTTATGGGGTGGCTATGGGGCTGGGGGTGGTCCCATAGGAGTTATGGGGTGGCTATGGGACTGGGGGGATCCCATAGGAGTTATGGGGCTGGGGGGGTCCCATAGGAGTTATGGGGCGGCTATGGGGCTGGGGTGGTCCCATAGGAGTTATGGGGTGGCTATGGGGATGGGGGGGGTTCCATAGTGGCTATGGGGCAGCTATGGGACTGGGGGGGGTCCCATAGCAGTTATGGGGTGGCTATGGGCGGGGGGGGTCATACGGAGTTTATGGGGCGCTAGGGGTGGCTATGGGGCTGGGGGGCGTCCACATAGGAGTTATGGGTTGGCTATGGTCTGGTTGGAGTCCATACGGAGTTGATGGGGCGGCTTGGGGCTGGGTGGTTACCATAGAGGAGTATGGGTGGCTATTGGGGCTGGGGGTCCCATAGGATGTATAGGGGTGGCTACGGGATGGGGGTCCATAGTGCTAGGGCGCAGCTATGGGACTGGGGGGGGTTCCCATAGGCAGATTATGGGGTGGCTATGGGGTGGGGGGGTCCTATGGTGGCTGATGGCGTGGCTTATGGGCTGGGGCGGGTCCGATAGGGAGTGTATGGGGCTGGGGGGGTCCCATAGACGTTATGGGGTTGGCCCTATAGGAAGTTTGGGGTGGTATGGGGCTGGGGAGGGGGTCCTATGTGGATCTAAGGGGGGGCTGGGGGGGTCCCAGTAGGAGTTTATGGGGCCTGGGGGGGGCCATAGCGTTTTATGGGGTGGCCCATAGGAAGTATGGGGTGGCTATGTGGCTGGGGCGGGGGGTCTGGGTGGGTCCGTATAGCAGTTATTAAATGGGGCAGGCTATGGGGCTGGTGGGTCCATAGGCACTTAGGGGTGGTTGCGGGCACAATGGGATCCTGCGACGACTGATGCCCCACTAAACTGCGCCAGTGACGCTCCCTAACCCCCTGACCGCCAACATGATACCCCATAGGGCCCATACAACTTATTTGTGTACCCATATAACCGCATATAACCCTATAGGACCCCATACAACCCCATAGAACCCTATAGAGCCCCAAATGACCCTATAGACCCCCTTAACCCCCCTGACCCCCAACCTGACTAACCCCATATGACCCTAATAACCCCATAGAACCCTATAGAGCCCCAAATGACCCTATAGACCCCCCTAACTCCACTGACCCCCAACCACACTGACCCTAAATGACCCTAATAACCCCATATAACCCCATATAACCCTATAGAGCCCCAAATGACCCTATAGACCCCCCTAACTCCACTGACCCCCAACCACACTGACCCTAAATGACCCCAAAAGACCCTAAATGACCCTAATAACCCCATATAACCCTATAGAATCCCACATACTCCTGCAGGCCGAGTTCTACCAGCGCTGGCAAGGCCTCGATTCCTCCTTGGCCTAGTTTGGGTTCCATTGATCCTAATAACCCTAAAAGACCCTAAATGACCCCAAAAGGCCCTAAATGACCCTAAACGACCATACATGACCCTAAATAACCCTAATAATCCCATATAACCCTATAGAGCCCCACATGCTCCTGCAGGCCGAGTTCTACCAGCGCTTTGAAGGCCTGGATTCCTCCTCGGCCTAGTTCGGGTTCCATTGACCCTAAATGATCCCTACTGACCCTAAATGATCCCTACTGACCCTAAATGACCCCAAAAGGCCCCAAAAGACCCTAAATGACCCTAACCGACTCCAAACGACCCTAAATGACCCTAATAATCCCATATAACCCCATATAACCCCATAGAACCTCACATACTGCTGCAGGCCGAGTTCTACCAGCGCTGGGAAGGCCTCGATTCCTCCTCGGCCTAGTTTGGGTTCCATTGATCCTAATAACCCCAAACGACCCTAAATGACCCCAAAAGGCCCCAAAAGACCCCAAATGACCCTAACCAACCCCAAAAGACCCTAAATGACCCTAAATGACCCTAATAATCCC
>NW_015439947.1:37351-39159 GCF_001577835.2 Coturnix japonica | reverse complement strand
CCGAGTTCTACCAGCGCTGAGTAGGCCTCAATTCCTCCTCGGCCTAGTTCGGGTTCCATTGACCCTAAATGATCCCTACTGACCCTAAATGATCCCTACTGACCCCATACAACCCTAATAGCCCTATATAACCCCATAGAACCCCATAGAACCCCATAGAACCCCATAGAACCCCATAGAACCCTACGTGCCCCTTCAGGCTGAGTTCTACCGCTGCTGGGTAGGCCCGGATTCATCCTCGGCCTAGTTTGGGTTCCACTGACCCTTAATGATCCCTACTGACCCCATACAACCCTAATAGCCCTATATAACCCCATAGAACCCTAATAACCCCATAGAACCCCATAGAACCCCATAGAACCCTACGTGCTCCTTCAGGCCGAGTTCTACCAGCGCTGTGAAGGCCTCGATTCCTCCTCGGCCTAGTTTAGATTCCATTGACCCCATACAACCCCATACAACCCTAATAACCCTATATAACCCCATATATCCCCTTCTAACCCCATAGAGCCCCATATACTCCTTCAGGCCGAGTTCTACCAGCGCTGGGAAGGCCCGGATTCGTCCTCAGCTCAATTCGGGTTCCATTGACCCCATACAACCCCATAGAACCCTAATAACCCCATATAATCCTAAATGACCCTAATAACCCTATATCTCTCTCTGACCCCATAGAACCCCATATACTCCTCCAGGCCGAGTTCTACCAGCGCTGGGAAGGCCTGGATTCGTCCTCAGCTCAATTCCATTGACCCCATAGAACCCCAAACGACTCTAATAACCCCAAAAGACCCCCCTAACTCCACTGACCCCAAACCCCACTGACTCTAAATGACCCCAAAAGACCCTAAATGACCCCAAAAGACCCTAAATGACCCCAAAAGACCCTAAATAACCCTAATAACCCCATAAAACCCTTGTCGATCCTATAGAGCCCCACGTGCTGCTACAGGCCGAGTTCTACCAGCGCTGGGAAGGCCTGGATTCAATTGGGTTCTATTGACCCTACATGATCCCTACTGACCCCAAAAGACCCTAAATGACCCTAATAACCCTATATAACCCTAAAAGCCCTATATAATTCTCTCTGACCCTATAGAACCCCATATACTCCTTCAGGCCGAGTTCTACCAGCACTGTGAAGGCCTCGATTCCTCCTTGGCCTAGTTCAGATTCCATTGACCCCATAGAACCCCATACAACCCTAATAACCCTATATAACCCCATATATCCCCTTCTAACCCCATAGAGCCCCATATACTCCTCCAGGCCGAGTTCTACCAGCGCTGGGAAGGCCCGGATTCGTCCTCAGCTCAATTCGGGTTCCATTGACCCTACATGATTCCTACTGACCCCATACAACCCCATACAACCCTAATAACCCCATATCTCCTCTCTGACCCCATAGAACCCCATATACTCCTTCAGGCCGAGTTCTACCAGCGCTGTGAAGGCCTCAATTCCTCCTCGGCCTAGTTCAGATTCCATTGACCCCATAGAACCCCATAGAACCCCATACAACCCTAATAACCCCATATCTCCCTCTCTGACCCCATAGAACCACATATACTCCTCCAGGCCGAGTTCTACCAGCGCTGGGAAGGCCCGGATTCATCCTCAGCTCAATTCGGGTTCCATTTCGATGGGGACGAGCTGTTCCACGTCGAACTCGATGCGGCTCAGACCGTCTGGAGGCTGCCGGAGTTTGGCCGTTACGCCAGCTTCGAAGCACAGGGAGCCCTGCAGAACATGGCGGTGGGCAAACAGAACCTGGACATCATGATCCACAACTCCAATCGATCCCAAGA
>NW_015439947.1:22176-37326 GCF_001577835.2 Coturnix japonica | reverse complement strand
ATAGAAATTTACCCGCATCCCCGATCGCGCCCATACCGCACCCATCATCTAGCCACTTTATCACCTGTGAAGCCCCAAATTCCCCATAGCACTCCTACCCCTCCTAAAAACCAATCCCATCCCCACCAGGCACCTGCCCCATAAGATTGACCCCTCACGTCGCTCCCATCCATCAGCCACCTCCTGCATACAAAGACACCACCCCAACATACCGCACCACACCACTCCTTCCATTTTAACGCGACACTAGCACAGAACCAGGCCCCTTACCAATTACACTTACCAAGCCCCATAGGGATCTGACCCCTTCATTCACGCCTCCACGACAAACTTCCAGTACGCCATCTTCTAGTCTACCAGTAGACTATACACAGCGCCCCACACATCTGGCCCCATCCTCACCCCTAACTCCTGCTCCATCACAATCCTACCTAACTACCAACCCCCACCACCATACACTACATCATAAGTAGATCCCTAAATATACAACACGTGCCCAATCACTTCTAACCCATAGATCCACCCACATCTGCCCACAGCAGCTCCTCCTCATCTGATTCGACCACCCCTCTAAAGGCACACCCTCACATTCTCCAAGCAGTAGCAGCAATCTCTTTCTACCCCAATTAGATCTGCATCCAGTCACACTCCACTGATGTCCCTACACAGAGCACTCTCCTATAATTCACTGCCAGTCATCCCCACCTAGCAGCTCCCCTCCTCACTACATATAATTCCTACCCCACTATACCTGGGCCCCATAAGACCCCTCCTGCCCCATAATCAGTATACACCACAACATCAATATCAAACCAGTCAACCCCTCTTGCATATCCATAACACCCTCAAATCCCCACATACTTAACACGGGCCCCCTATCAACGCGCGACGCAGCCCACCCCCAGAGTCCCTGACTTTACATTAACACGCACCAGCAGCTCGCCACATATATCTGACCCATTAATGGTCAAAGCCCAAACAAACATGATACCCTGTCAGCCAGTAATTCCTGACCCCTATTAGCTAAATGCACCACCATGCAAGACTTCACCACCACAACACTAACTTGGCAACCTATCACCATGCCAATAATCACCACTCACACATCATCATATCCCCGAGTATCACAATTCACACAATACCTAGTAACCCCTTAATGACCCTCCCATACCTACAACCACTCATTGACTCCTACCCCCCAATTAATCATTGATCCGACTATACACGAGCCCGCACATCAATGATCATCCACTCGCCCACAGACTCTCACCCACAGTGCTCCCACACATCACCACACCTCCACAGGCCCGAACCACATGTACCCGTCAACACGCCTCATACTCCATAATGGCACTCCATCACAAACCGCACCCCCATAGTAGCTCCACCACAATAATAGGAACCCCAAGACTCACATGCCACTCCTCCTCCCCCATACTAGCTTCCCGTCCATATCAAGCCTCCCCATCACAGTCTGGGATCCGATCGTAGCCACCTCACCCCTACTAGACGGAATCCCATCATCCTCCAACTAACGATATCTGACGCCACCATCCTATACTCACAGCCGCCCCCTATTGCACTTTGCGCTCAATCCCATACACTATGTAGTCCGCACCCTATTACTCCTAAATCCACCCATAATGCCACGAATACCACATCATCGCCACCCTCAAATCTAGACCAAGCCCACATCCCCACTCATCATCAACTGACCCCACCATAAATCGACCACCGTCAGCACCTACTACCATATGCAGACCCAACCCTCAGCCTATAAGAGCTGACACTCACCCACCCACCACAACTTAATCCAGCCATAGATCTGACACATAGCAAAATCGTGCACCCTGACCTATCGAGCTTTCTGTCCTCTATTTAAACCTCCTATTATAACGCACCACTATACATCACCTCGGCTAGCCTATACCCTTACTTATACCAATACGATATAGGCAGGCCCTACATGAATACCCCATACCCTCACATATCGCGACGTTGCCATCTTACCTCCACAGCAGAACTACTCATGGCACCACACACTCCATTATCACAGTGCGAATTATCCCTTAACCATAGACTATAGTGCCTCGATCCCTCACTCCTATACTCACACTAGCCATATTTTCTTTCACTGCCCCTTTCACCATCAGAAGCACCCAGACAGCATGTCCTTACTGGCCCCCAGATCACTTCTCCATCTGCAAATGCAGCCTCTCTTACCTATAATCTCCTCACCCACCAAGACCACATTGGAGCGCGCTGCCCCATCAATCGTAACCAATCGAGCCACCCACCAGCATCTCAGTCCCATAAGATCCTGATCACATCCTCCCCCACTGCCTCTCCGGCCCACTCCCTCTGCGCATCGGTTCATCTACCTTGCGCGATACGACTTATCAACCTGTATGAATCAGGTGTCCGTTCGCCCAAATTTTCTACCCCATAGTACGGACCCAGTCCTACTACCCCCCCCGCGTATAGAAGTTTCCAGCACCCTCATAGCCTCCATAAGCCCACATCCAATCGGCGAGTCCCGGCAGTGCTCCAACACTGGACCATCAGGAGACCGATGCAGTCTCCAGATACAAAGCACCCTCTTCACCCCATAGATCCAATTACCTAAACATTCCAGCCATGTTCCATGGCATGGTTCCTGCCCCGAGGTAGCAAACCTCAAGCCCCCGAATGCCACTACATGAGTGCCAACTACTCTCCACCCATGTGAGCACGCACCCAATTACCATTGGAGCAGGCACTCCTGCCGCATACAGCTGACCAACACATCATCTCCAAATCAACTCCTCCTACGCTCGTATGTCAGCGCGACACCAGCTCTTGCCTCCATAGTATCATCATAACGCGCCCCTCCAATATCCACCGCACAGCACACACTTACTCACCAATTAGACTCCCTCATTCATACCGCCATCTATTACTTCACTACCTCCTCAACACCAAACATACAAGCTACTATCTAACCTAATACACCTCACCTACCCTCTCCTTTCCTCATTCATAAAAAGCTGTAGCACTTACCCATCACGGCCCATACAACACTATCCTATCCCCTTCCCCCTCTCCGCCATACCCCAAAAATGCTTGATCCCAACGTTACTCCTCAACACCATTACGACTTCCTTCACCATCACCACGACAAGTGCTAACCAGACCTAACCTACTCAAACACACCAAAAATATATGGCCGTTCAGTACGGTACTCTATCATGTCTCTATATACTACAACAATCCCGATGCTCTTCTTATATCTTCTAGAGCACTGGGCGACCACTATCTCTATACCAGCCCGCCCATCTATGTAATGCATTTAACGAGTCGCATCCCCATATCATTGTACCTCTTTTATTATGATGCCGACCTCTGGCTTTGTTCCACACACGAGAACCCACCTATTACTTGTAGTACGACACTCATAACACCCCGCGCGCACGTAAGACCGCCCTCTGTTATGCCTGTGTCCCATAGCCTAACCCCTTCGTCTACCCTACCCCTAGAGGCCATGACCTCCCCTTGTATGAAGACCCCATAGAGCATCCCGCGTGAGTATACCCTTAACAACCCTATATGCCTCTAATATTACGCGCCCCAGAGGCATTCCGCATATAACCGCCATATCACCCCAATAACCCCAATCAAGGCACATCCCCCACATCAGAGCGCGCCCAAAGCATATGAGACCTCCCCCATGACGATGCCGACCCCGCGCTCCGAGTGTAGCCTACCCCCGATATATCACCTCCATACAAGGAGCTCCTCCTAAGGACCCCCAGTGAGAGCCCCCTCTCACTACCTACACCCCATAAGGACTCCCTAACGCGCCAGCCCCTAAGGCACCACCATGCACCATGATGCCGAGAGGCCTTTCCTGAAGCCCCCATCAAGTTGGACGCCTAATACACGGACCGCCATATTAACGCCCATCACGTGTATACTCCTGTCTCTACTTGTTACGTTTTTTCCGTGAGGCATCCGCTTCCTTATAGTCACCTATGGGATGTCGGGTCCTGCGCCATATGCCTTTGTCCACCGCACGTGAGCTAATAGAACCGTTATCCTTATAATTAACTCCCATTTCCCCCTTATCCGAGCGCCCCTTTAAGGATCTCATCCGACTGAGTGAGAGCCTCGCGTCTGTCTATTGAACGATCTGAGGCCCCTCGCCCCTTCCGCTCATCCTTACTTGATTATCTTGTACTAGCGTCCCCATATACACCCCAAATCTCCCACTACGCTGCCATCCCACTGGCGCCTCACCGGCCTTTTTCTGGTCCCGATTGCCAATTTTCCAGCGCCCCTGTCTTTCTGGTGACTTTGGGGCTTCCCTGCCTTGCGGCGCTGTTCGCCCGGCTCCATCTACCTCCTCTACGCCCACTCTCAACTCCGGAATCCTGCCTCGACTCCGGGGGTCTCAGCTTGACATATGACCCTTTTTATGCTAAACTCCCACTACTAGCTAACTAACTTTGTTCGCCACAAGGATCCCCATGACGACCTATATTCCTTGTTGGGCTCTCCCGCCTCTCGTTCCCTCCCTTGCCCCCCTGATACTATGACATATCCCGCTCATTTATTACAGATCGCCATTCTCGTACCCCTACCAGGTCACGCCGGCGAGCTATTTTGAGGCCATGAGCGCCCTAAAGCCATCAATCATAAATTGCGGACCGCCTCGGCCTCCTCCATCACGCAGACGCATCGGCCACCTTCAGGCCCTCCCACATTAGTGTCTTCCAGGTTGCATCGCAATCCCCCCATAACACTCCGGAGCTCTGCCCCTAGTGATGACCCCGTCCAGAGCCGGCGTGCAGCCTGGAGCGTTTCCGCGCGCATAGCCCTCGGTGACCTGCTTCTGGCCTGCCTTACTATACCCATGTCGATCCTCGTACAATATCGATCGCCGCCATCTTCGTACTCCTATGATGGCGGTGGCCAGGCGCGTTCCTCCTCGCAGAGTCTTCTCCACTCTTCTCACGCCCAGCCGCCCAGCATTCACTGGCCGTACACCTTTGTGCCTACCTAGTCGTTCTCCCACCTGCTCTCGGTCGTCCATGCTATTCAATTTGCCTTTCGTCGCCGCTCTGCCACGGTGGGCCCCGTTTCAGCGTTCTCTTTCCCTTCTATTTCCGATACTTTTGGGTCGAGTGGATTCTAGGTTTTATTGGGCCGTCACATGTCAATCTAGTGCCGTGGACACGCCCAGTCCTTGCTACTTTGCCTTTCCCTAAGATCTCCCACTTATGTACCGCGTCCGCGCCTATCTGACTTTACTTATTACGCCTCCGACACGGCTCGGCCCTTATGTGGAGCCTCCAGGCAGAATCGGCTCCCATAGTCACCACCGGCCCCCTTCTTTGTGTGCTGAGTGAGATGCCCCACGGGGAGACGGTGTCTTCCGGTGGGCTTCCTCTCTTGCCTGCCCTATCCGATAGTGCAACGCCCTCCGCACTCTTCCACGCCTGGGCTAGCTGGATTCTGCTATGTATCACCTCTGTTCGTGTCCCTCCTCAATTACACTCGCCATACTGCCCTATACCACCCGTACCCCCGTCATATTACAACCCACTAGTAGCAACCTTCCCCTACAACGTAATTCCCATATGAACCCCATATGTCTACCATCCATGGTTCATGCCCCGGCAGCGCTCGCCGCTCTCACCCGTGCCATTCCCTGTCATACACCATATAACCCAACGAGACACCAGACCACAAACGCCAATCACAGACAACATAACCCCATAAAACCGCCACTCTAACCCCCATAACCAAAACCCCATATCAAACGACGCCATAGAACCATCTCTAAGCGAAAAAGGCCCGATATCTAATCCCCCCATATTCTCAGGACCGCCTGTATACCTGCCGACCCCCCTGCCTTTGTCTCCCCATACCATTCACCCCTCGCGCCGTCCCGCATAGTGGCTGGCTCACATGAACGCGCCGCACATCCCCCCACACAGAAGCCGCGGCCACTGAAGGAAATGCCCATAAACACCCAGACCTCTCTAGTTACACCTCTCCTAAGTGGACCTCCTTTACCCACCCCGCACTACGCCCTCATATTCATCTGCTGCGCTGTGGTTCTCCACACTGTACCCCCTACAACGTCACCTGCCTGACCTCATACATCTGACCCCTTATTTGAAGCTGCCCCTACCTCATATTAAGCCGGCGCATTATCTATGGCACCCCACCAGTAGGCTGCTTCCTAATGGACCAGCGATGAGCGCCACCCTCAGCTACCCACCTCCTCACGAACTTTCTCATACGACCGGCGATGAACCACGCCATAAACCGCATATTATACCCTCCTATCACCTATATCCCCCATGAACAACCCATGATACAATCCCTCTCTCTCACCCTATCCCCCGAACGCCCCACTATGCCTACCAACCCTCATGTTACGCCTCGAGGCGCCTTCGCCCACCTGTGCCATCACTTGCGCGCTTGCTCTTCGCACATTCCTATAGTTTAACTCCCATGGCCTTTCAATGGCTGTCGCGTGGGGCCTCAGCCACTGCTCGTCCCCCTTAGGTGGCCAGCATAAACTCCCTCAGCTATTGCCCCACGCCACCTCCCTCATACACGCCATGGACACAGATCATATCTCCTCGTACTCACTAACCCCCATACACTGCGCACTTCTCCTGAGCAGAATCTCCTTCTGGCTCCGACTCTGCGAGTGTGGCTGGATGCATGAATCGTCTAGGTTCTGTTGCCTGTCACCTGCCCCCGACTGTTCGTTTCACCCCGCGCCTACCTGTGCTCGAACCCGCTCCGCGCGTCATCCCCTACGCCTCTTTTGGCTCTGCTGCTTCTGTTTCGGGCCGTAGCTGCCCCCCTCCCCGCACCGACTGGCATGGCTCTGTGTTGTACTGAACTTCCGCTGGCTCTCGCCTGTTCTATTCGCCACCTTGCCTTACACAAAACCCAGGCTCTCTGCTGGTGCCGCCCTTTCCGGCTGCTGGCGTCCTCACGCGTTCTCTTCTTCCGTGTGATCATGGAACGTTCGCATCATCGTACGTTTATCGACGCCATAAGAACCCCATAAATACACACCATAAGGGACTCCATACTCTCGAACTCATAACCCCCCATAATAGGCACCCCCACGACACCCAATAGAGGCATACCATCATACGCTAACTTTCCCGTGTGCTTATTCAAGAACCCCATAAGAGCCCCTTAAGGACTTCATTACTGTCCGAGACTCCTATATAACTGTCTGACACCCTCTAATGAGCTCACCTTTGCTCACTATGAGACGCTCCATACTAAATTACTTATCATCCAATAGCCACCCCACCCCTAAGGACCCTCCTCTGCCCCTCTTTTTTCGCGCTCAGCTAAGAGCCATTACCACTACACGGACTCTTCTCAGAACCAATGTTCTCGACGCTCTCTAGTTCTATAGAACTGGGCAGGTTGTCCTCTACCTCATACATCAACTCCCAATTGAGAGCGTGATCTGTCTTTTCACCCTAATCAGTCCATATCACCCCTTCTCCACACACAACTGTCATTGTGGCCACTTAGAACTGACCAACCTTCGGCTGCCCCCAAAACGCACTATGGCCCTCCCCCTTACCAGCATGCAACGTTTTCTTCGAGAACGCCTGCCGCTCCCAGCGCCCCCCTTCCACCTCTGGGATGGCTCTCAACCAATGTCCCTGTCATTGACACCTGGTTCTCGACGATTAATCATTCCCTCGTCGAACTCGTCACAATCTTCATCGAGAGAGAGAAAGGCATGACGAGCTTTAATTATGGTGCGTAATGCACCACATGTGGAATGGCCACTAGGGGCGCTGATGAACTTGCTGGTGGCCCATATGCGTCTATGGGCCTCGATGGGTTATATGGGGTCCTATTGGATTCTAGCGGACACTCATAGGGGTCAGTATGGTCCAGTATTGTTCCTCTATGGGTTATACTGGGGTTTATCATGGTGGCGTTATATGGGGTTCATAAGAGTCCTGTACTTGGGTATGTATTGAATCCTTCCTGCACAGTGTGGGCGCTGTAGTAACACCTAGGTTCACCTGGTCACTTTATGGGTCTTCTTTAGCGTGTGTCAGGTATATCCAGTCATCACCCGAGCCCTAACTATCGTGGTGTTTTCATTATTGTGCGGTTTCTTATGGTTTATAGTGGTGGTTCTTATTTGGCGGCAGTCGGTTTTGACCCAGTTACGCCACCTTCGAGCACAGGACCTCTGCAGAACATGCGGTGGGGCAAACAGAACCTGTATCTCAGTGCATCCACACACCCCAATCGTGCTCCCCAACGCCCGGGACTGCGGTGCTATGGATGTATGGGTCCTCATATAGGTCTATTTGAATTCCTTCAATGGTTATAGGTCGTTGTAATAGGCAATGAATGTGTCTCTCCACTACGGCTCCTTGAGTGAGCATGCGGAGTTTATATTATGGTGTCTTCTTGTACACACAGTGAGTGTGGCCCCGTGCGATGGCACTAGGGGCGCCTTATTGAGCGAGTTGGGGCTTCAGTAATAACGTTTGCTGACTGGGACATTATTATGCTGTTGGTGAGTCATCTTGCCTCTTACTATGGCTTTTCTATATGCGAATTATACCCTATGTCTCTATTGAAGGTTAGCACTATCTGGGTTAATATGTAGGCCGGGCTTCATACGGTTTCAGTATGTCCCGTTTCCTCCTATGGCTCCTTAGGGGTAGACTAGTAGTTTGGTCTGGTTACTTTAGAGTGCGAGATCGTGCCATCCTTTATATGGCGTTGATCCTCGTGTTGTGTCACATATGGTGCTTATTCGGCACAGCTCATGGGTCTTTATTTAGCAGGCTTCCCTCGTCCCTCCTCTGTCGCCTCTTTTCCCCTCCACGGGATATATAGGTGTCTGTATTGGATCTTAGTGGCGTCACGTATATGGGGCTTCTTGATGGCGGTCACATGGGCATCACCTGCTGTCCGTCATGGTGGGTTATATGGGGTTCTCTTGGGGGTTTTATGTGGGTTTCTATGCGGTGCTCCTCACGTCTTCACTACTGGTTTCCTTATGGTATTATAGGTCGTTGTGAGGCACTGCACTGCTTACGGCCACCATGTGCGCGTCTGGCTACTATCGCTGAGCTCCGTAATATGGTGGTCAATGACAGGAATGGCCACTAGGGGGCGCTGATGAACATGGTGGTAGACATATGGGGTTATATGGGGTTATATGGGGTTATATGGGGTTATAGGGTCATTATAGGGTCAGTATGGGGTTCTTAGGGGGTTATAGGGTCTGTATGGGGTTATATGGGGTCCTTATGGGGTCTGTATGGGGTCCTTATGGGGTTATTATGGAGTTAATATGGTGTAATGACAGGGAATGGCCACTAGGGGGCGCTGATGAACATGGTGGTAGGCATATGGGGTTATATGGGGTTATAGGGTCATTATAGGGTCAGTATGGGGTCCTTAGGGGGTTATAGGGTCAGTATGGGGTTCTTATGTGGTTATATGGGGTCCTTATGGGGTTATATGGGGTTATATGGGGTCCTTATGGGGTTATATGGGGTTATATGGGGCTATAGGGTCAGTATGGGATCCTTATGGGGTTATATGGGGTTATAGGGTCATTATAGGGTCAGTATGGGGTCTGTATGGGGTCAGTATGGGGTCCTTATGGGGTTATATGGGGTTTATATGGGGTTATATGGGGTTATAGGGTCACTATAGGGTCAGTATGAAGTCCTTAAGGGGCTCTTATGGGGTTATATAGGTTTATATAGTCACTTATGGGGTTATATGGGGTCCTTATAGGGTTATATGGGGTTATATGGGGTTATAGGGTCACTTATGGGGTTATATGGGGTCCTTAGGGGCTCCTTAGGGGGTCCTTATGGGGTTATATGGGGTTATATGGGGTCCTTAGGGGCTCCTTATGGGGTTATATGGGGTTATATTGGGTCCTTATGGGGTTATATGGGGTTATATGGGATCCTTATGGGGTTATATGGGGTTATATGGGGTTATATGGGATTATATGGGATTAATATAGGGTTATAGGGTCACTTATGGGGTTATATGGGGTCCTTAGGGGGTCCTTATGGGGTTATAGGGTTATATGGGGTCCTTAGGGGGTCCTTATGGGGTTATATGGGGTTATAGGGTCCTTATGGGGTCCTTATGGGGTTATATGGGATCCTTATGGGGTTATATGGGGTTATATGGGGTTATAGGGTCAGTATAGGGTCCTTATGGGGGTTATATGGGGTCCTTATGGGGTTATATGGGGTCTTTTTGGGGTTTTATGGGGTTTATATGGGGTTATATGGGGTTATAGGGTCGTTGTAATGACAGTATGTGGCCACCAGGGGGCGCTGCTGAACATGGTGGTGGGCAAGGAGGACATTGGTATGGGGTTGTATGGGGTTATATGGGGTTATATGGGGTTATATGGGGCTATAGGGTCAGTATGGGGTCAGTATGAGGTCCTTATGGGGTTATAGGGTCAGTATGGGATCCTTATGGGGTTATATGGGGTTATAGGGTCATTATAGGGTCCTTATGGGATCCTTATGGGGTTATATGGGGTTATAGGGTCATTATAGGGTCCTTATGGGATCCTTATGGGGTTATATGGGGTTATAGGGCCATTATAGGGTCAGTATGGGATCCTTATAGGGTTATTATGGGGTTAATATGGGGCTATAGGGTCAGTATGGGGTCCTAAGGGGGTTATAGGGTCAGTATGGGGTCCTTATGGGGTTATATGGGGTCATATGGGGTCCTTATGTGGTTATATGGGGTTATATGGGATTATATGGGGTTATATGGGGTTATATGGGGTTATAGCGTCACTTATGGGGTTATATGGGGTTATATGGGGTCATATGGGGTTATATGTGATTATACGGGGTTATATGGGATTATATGGGATTATATGGGGTTATATGGGATTATATGGGGTTATATGGGGTTATAGGGGGTTATAGGGTCCCTTAGGGGGTTATATGGGGTTATATGGTGTTAATATGGGGTTATATGGGATTATATGGGGTTATATGGAATTATATGGGGTTATATGGGGTCCTTAGGGGGTTATAGGGTCACTTATGGGGTTATATGGGGTTTATATGGTGTAATGGCAGGGGGTGGCCACTAGGGGGCGCTGCAGAACATGTATGGTAGGCATATGGGGTTCTATGGGGTTCTATGGGGTTCTATGGGGTTATATGGGGCTATAGGGTCAGTATGGGGTCCTTATGGGGTTATAGGGTCAGTATGGGATCCTTATGGGGTTATATGGGGTTATAGGGTCATTATAGGGTCATTATGGGATCCTTAGGGGGTTATAGGGTCAGTATGAGATCCTTATGGGGTTATAGGGTCTGTATGGGGTTATATGGGGTCCTTATGGGGTTATATGGGGTCCTTAGGGGCTCCTTATGGGGTTATATGGGGTTATATGGGGTTATATGGGGTCCTTAGGGGGTCCTTATGGGGTTATAGGGTTATATGGGGTCCTTAGGGGCTCCTTATGGGGTTATATGGGGTCCTTAGGGGCTCCTTAGGGGGTCCTTATGGGGTTATATGGGGTTATATTGGGTCCTTATGGGGTTATATGGGGTCATATGGGGTCCTTAGGGGGTTATATGGGGTTATATCGGGTTATATTGGGTTCTTATAGGGTTATATGGTGCTCACAATAGGACTTCAATATGGGAACTCATTAAACCCCATCTAACCCTATATAACCCTATATCCCCCCCTATCCAGTGGCCCCGGAGCTGTTCCTATTCCCAATGGATCCTGTAGACATCGACGAACCCAACGTCCTCATCTGTTACGCCGACAAGTTCTGGCCCCCCGTAGCCACGTTGGAATGGCGCCGTAATGGGGTTTTGGTGCGGGATGGGGTTTATGACAGCGTTTATTATGGCCGCCCCAATCTCTTGTATGGCAAGTTTTATTAGGGGCTATTAGGGGCTATTAGGGGGCTATGGGGTGAGATATGGGGGTATTAGCCCACTATTAGCCCATTATTAGGGGTTATTAGGGGTTTAGGGGTTATTTAGGGGGATAATTAGGGTTATTAGGGGATATGGGGTACAGAGTAGTGGGATATTAGGGGCTATGGGGTGAGATATGGGTTATAGCCCATATATTAGGGGTTATTACGGGGGATATTGAGTTCATTAGGGGTTAGGCCAGTGAGATATGGGGTTACTTAAGGGGGTTATTAGGGTTATTAGGGGGTTATTAGGGGTTATTAGGGGTTATGGGTGAGGATATGGGGTTATTAGGCGTGGTTATTAAGGGGTATTAGGGGGCTATGGGGTGAGCTTATGGGGTTTATTAGGGCTATTAGGGCTATTGGGGGCTATGGGGTGAGCTATGGGGTATTAGGGGCTATTAGTGGCTATTAGGGGGCTATGGGGTGAGCTATGGGGTTATCTAGGGGCTATTAGGCGGCTATTAGGGGCTATGGGTGGAAGCTATGGGGTTATTAGGGGCTATTTTAGGGGCTATAGGCGGGCTATCGGGGGTTGAGCTAGGGGGTTATTAAGGGGCTATAGGGGCTATTAGGGGGCTATGGGTGAGCTATGGGGTTATTAGGGGCTAATTGGGGCTATTAGGGGGCTAATGGGGTGAGCTATTGGGGTTATTAGGGGCTATTAGGGGCTATTAGGGGGCTATGGGGTGGAGCTATGGGGTTATTAGTGGCTATTAGGGCTTATTAGGGGGCTATGGGGTGAGGCTATGGGGTTAATTACGGGGGCCCCCCCGCTTAATTAGGGGGCTATTAGGGGGCTACATGGGCGTGAGCCTATGGGCGTTATTAGGGGCTATTATGGGGCTATTAGGGGGCTTTATGGGGTGAGCTAATGGGGTTTATTAGGAGGCTATTAGGGGCTATTAGGGGTATTAGGGGGCCTATGGGGGTGAGCTATGGGGTTATTAGGGGCTATTAGGGGCTATTAGGGGGCTATGGGGTGAGCTATGGGGTTATTAGGGGCTATTAGGGGCTATTAGGGGGCTATGGGGTGAGCTATGGGGTTATTAGGGGCTATTAGGGGCTATTAGGGGGCTGGGTTGAGCCTATGGGTTATTAGGGGGGACCTATTTAGGGGCTATGGGGGTGACGCTATGGGTTATTAGGGGTATTAGGGGTACTTAGGGGGCTATGGTGAGCTAAATGGGTTATTAGGGGCTATTGGGGCTATTAGGGGGCCGTATGGGGTGAGCTATGGTGGTGATTAGGGGCTATTAGGGGTAATTTAGGGGGGCATGGGTGAGCTATGGGGTTAATTAGGGCTATTAGGGGCTATTAGGGGGCTATGGGGTGAGCTATGGGGTTATTAGGGGCTATTAGGGGCTATTAGGGGGCTATGGGGTGAGCTTGGGGTTATTAGGGGCTACTTAGGGTAATTAGGGGGCTAGATGGGGTTGAGCTATGGGTTCTTAGGGGCTATAGGTATTAGGGGGCTATGGGGTGTAAGCTTATGGGGTTATTAGTGGGGCTATTAAGAAGGACTATTAGGGGGCTATGGGTGTGAGCTATGGGTTTATTAGGGGCTATTAGGGGCTATAGGGGGCCTATGGGTGAGCTATTGGGGTTATAGGGGCTATTAGGGGCTATTAGCGGGGCTATGGGGTGAGCTATGGGGTTATTAGGGCTATTAGGGGCTATTAGGGGGCTATGTGTTGAGCTATGGGGTTATTCAAGGGGCTATTAGGGGCTATTGAGGGGGCTATGGGTGAGCTTATGGGGGTTTATTAGGGGCTATTAGGGGCTATTAGGGGGCTATGGGTGAGCTAATGGTGATTAGGGGCTATAGGGGCCTAATTAGGGGCTGTTCCTGCCCTTCGTACCCCAAAGGGGGGATGTGTACACGTGTGCTGTGAGGCACTGGGCTATGGAGGGACCCACACAGAGGCTATGGGGTGAGTTATTAGGGGTTTATTAGGGGATATTATGGGGTTATTAGCCCATTATTAGCCCATTATTAGGGGTTATTAGGGGTTATTAGGGGGTTATGGGGTGAGATATGGGGTTATTAGGGGGATATTAGGGGTTATTAGGGCCTAAAAGGGCAAGATATTAGGGTTATTAGGGGTTTATTAGGGGATATTAGGGGATTATTAGGGGTTATTAGGGGTTATTAGGGGGCTATGGGGTGAGATATGGGGTTATTAGGGGGCTATGGGGTGAGATATGGGGGTATTAGCCCATTATTAGCCCATTATTAGGGGTTATTAGGGGTTATTAGGGGGCTATGGGGTGAGATATGGGGTTATTAGGTGGTTATTAGGGGTTATTAGGGGGATATGGGGTGAGATATGGGGGCTATGGGGTGAGATATGGGTGTATTAGGGGGTTATTAGGCGTTATTAGGGGGATATAGGGTGAGATATGGGGGTTATGGGGTGAGATATGGGGTTATTAGGGGGATAGGAGGTGAGATATGGGGGTATTAGCCCATTATTAGCCCATTATTAGGGGTTATTAGGGGATATTAGGGGGTTATTAGGGGGTATTAAGGGGTTATTAGGGGGTATTAAGGGGTTATTAGGGGTTATTAGGGGGTTATGGGGTGAGATATGGGGTTATTAGGGGGTTATTAGGGGTTATTAGCCCATTATTAGGGGTTATTAGGGGATATTAGGGGTCTATGGGGTGAGATATGGGGGTTATGGGGTGAGATATGGGGTTATTAGGGGGATATAGGGTGAGATATGGGGTTATTAGGGGCTATTAGGGGGCTATGGGGTCAGATATGGGGTTATTAGGGGGATATAGGTTGAGATATTAGGGTTATTAGGGGATATTAGGGGTTATTAGGGGTTATTAGGGGGCTATGGGGTGAGATATGGGGTTATTAGGGGGATATGGGTTGGGATATGGGGTTATTAGCCCATTATTAGACCATTATTAGGGGTTATTAGGGGGTATTAGGGGGCTATGGGGTGAGATATGGGGTTATTAGGGTTATTAGGGCCTAAAAGGGCAAGATATTAGGGTTATTAAGGGATATTAGGGGGTTATTAGTGGTTATTAGGGGGATATTAGGGGTTATTAGCCCATTATTAGGGGTTATTAGGGGGTTATTAGGGGTTATTAGGGGTTATTAGGGGGCTATGGGGTGAGATATGGGGTTA
>NW_015439947.1:13374-16136 GCF_001577835.2 Coturnix japonica | reverse complement strand
ACTGGGCTATGGAGGGACCCACACAGAGGTTATGGGGTGAGTTATGGGGTGAGATATGGGGTTATTAGGGGGTTATGGGACGTCTATACGTGTGCTGTGAGGCACTGGGCTATGGAGGGACCCACACAGAGGCTATGGGGTGAGTTATGGGGTTATGGGGTGAGATATTATGGGGTTATTAGGGCATTATTAGGGGTTATTAGGGGTTATTAGCCCATTATTAGGGGTTATTAGGGGGTTATTAGGGGATATTAGGGGGTATTAGGGGGCTATGGGGTGAGATATGGGGGTTATGGGGTGAGATATGGGGTTATTAGGGGGGTATAGGGTGAGATATGGGGTTATTAGGGGGTTATTAGGGGTTATTAGGGGGTTATGGGGTGAGATATGGGGTTATTAGGGGGATATGGGGTGAGATATTAGGGTTATAGGGGGATTATTAGGGGTTATTAGGGGGGTATGGGGTGAGATATGGGGGTATTAGGGGATATTAGTGGGTTATATGGTGAGATATGGGGTTATTAGGGGGGTATTAGGGGATATTAGGGGATTATTAGGGGTTATTAGGGGATATTAGGGGGATATGGGGTGAGATGTGGGGATATTAGGGGTTATTAGGGGGATATTAGGGGGTTATTAGGGGATATTAGGGGATATTAGGGGGCTATGGGGTGAGATATGGGGTTATTAGGGGATTATTAGGGGTTATTAGGGGGTTATTAGGGGATATTAGGGGATATTAGTGGGATATGGGGTGAGATATTAGGGTTATTTGGGAGTTATTAGGGGATATTAGCCCATTATTAGCCCATTATTAGGGGTTATTAGGAGTTATTAGGGGGTTATGGGGTGAGATATGGGGTTATTAGGGGGCTATGGGGTGAGATATGGGGTTATTAGGGGTGTATTGGGGGTTATTAGGGGGATATTAGGGATTTATTAGGGGTTATTAGGGGGTATTAGGGGGATATTAGGGGTTATTAGGGGCTATTAGGGGCTATTAGGGGGCTATGGGGTGAGCTATGGGGTTATTAGGGGCTATTAGGGGCTATTAGGGGCCATTATTAGCCCTATTTAGGGTATATTCGGGGTATTAGCGGGGATATTAGGGGTTACTTAGGGGGATATGGGGTGAGGATATGGGGTTATTAGGGGTTATAGGGGGATATGGGGTGAGTTATATGGGGGTATTAGGGGGATATGGGGTGAGAATATGGGGTTGGGTGAGATAAGTGGGGGTTATTGAGGGGGCACTATGGGTGAGATATGGGTTATTAGTGGGCCTAGGGGTGAGATATGAGGGTATTAGGGGGATATGGGGTGAGATATTAGTTTATTAGGGTTATTAAAGTGGTATTAGGGGACTATGGGGTTATAGGGGCTATTAGGGGCCTATGGGGGGCTATGGGGTGAGCTATGGGGTTATTAGGGGCCTATTAGGGGCTATTACGGGGCTATGGGTGAGCTTATGGGGTTATTAGGGGCTATTAGGGGTCTATTAGGGGGCTGATGGG
This sequence comes from Coturnix japonica, assembly GCF_001577835.2. NCBI lineage: Eukaryota > Metazoa > Chordata > Aves > Galliformes > Phasianidae > Coturnix > Coturnix japonica. The sequence goes on along the minus strand of NW_015439947.1, from coordinate 14,622 downwards.
GTGAGTCTATGGGGTTATTAGGGGCTATTTCATAAGGGCTATTAGGGGGCTACCTGGGTAGCTAGTGGGGTTATTAAGGGGCTAATTAGGGGCTATTACGGGGGCTATGGGTGGAGCTATGGGGTATTAGGGCTATTTAAGGGGCTATTAGGGGGCTATGGGTGAGCTATGGGGTTATTGGGGCTATTAGGGGCTATTAGGGGCTATGGGGTGAGCTATGGGGTTATTAGGGGCTATTAAGGGGGCTATTAGGGGCCTAATGGTGAGCTATGTGGGTTATTAGGGGCTATGTAGTGGCCTATTGAGGGGGCTGGGTAGCTATGGGTTATTAGGGGCTATTAGGGGCTATTAGGGGGCTATGGGTGAGCTTATGGGGTTATTAGGGGCGATTACGGCTTATAGGGGGCTAGGGTGAGCCTATGGGGTTATTAGGGCTATTAGGGGCTATTAGGGGGCTATGGGGTGAGCTATGGGGTTATTAATAGGGGCTATTAGGGCTATTAGGGGGTATGGGGTGATGCTATGGGGTTATTCAAGGGCTATAGGGCGTATTAGGGGCTAGGGTGAGCTATGGGGTTATTAGGGGCTTTATTAGGGGCTTATTAGGGGGCTATGGGGTGAGCTATGGGGTTATTAGGGGCTATTAGGGCTATTAGGGGGCTTATGGGTGAGCTATGGGGTTATTAGGGGCTATTAGGGGCTATTAGGGGGCTATGGGGTGAGCTATGGGGTTATTAGGGGCTATCTTAGTGGCTATTAGGGGGCTATGGGGTGAGTCTATGGGGTTATTAGTGGCTATTTAGGGGCTATTAGGGGCTATGGGGTGAGCTTATGGGGTATTAGGGGGCTATTAGGGGCTATAGGGGGCTAATGGGGTGAGCTAGGGTTTTTTTATTAGGGTGTTATTAGGGGCTTATTAAGGGGGCTATGGGTGAGCAATGGGTTATTAGGGGCTTATTAGGGGCTAACTTAGGGGGCATGGGAAGCTATGGTGTTATTAGGGCTATTAGGGCTATAGGGGGCTATTGGGGTTGAGCTATGGGGTTATTAGGGGCTATTAGGGGCTATTCAGGGGGCTATGGGGTGAGCTAATGGGTTATTAGGGGCTATTAGGGGCTATTAGGGGGCTATGGGGTGAGCTATGGGGTTATTAGGGGCTATTAGGGGCTATTAGGGGCTGTTCCACGTTGGAATGGCGCCGTAATGGGGGTTTTGGTGCGGGATGGGGTTTTATGACAGCGTTTATTA
>NW_015439947.1:6070-13349 GCF_001577835.2 Coturnix japonica | reverse complement strand
GCTGTTCCACGTTGGAATGGCGCCCGTAATGGGGTTTGGTGCGGGATGGGGTTTATGACAGCGTTATATGCCGCCCAATCTCTGTATGGCAAGTTTTTCCCTACCTGCCCTTTCGTACCGCCAAAGGGGGATTGTGTACAGCGTGATGCTGGAGGCACTGCTATGGAGGGACCACACAGAAGGTTATGGGGTGAGTTTATGGGGTTATGGGGTTATGGGTGGGATATGGGGTGAGATATGGGGTTATTAAGGGCCTGAAAAGAGTCATAGACTATTAGGGTTATTAGGGGTTTATTAGGGGATATTAGGCGGTATTGGGGGTTATTAGGGGGCTATTAGGGGTTATTAGGGGTTATTACGGGGGAATATAGGGTGAGATGATGGGGTTATGGGGGTTGAGATATGGGGGTATTAGGGGATATGGGGTGGAATATGGGTTATGGGGGTGAGATATGGGTATTAGCCAATTATTAGCCCATTAGTTAGGGGTTAATTAGGGGTTAATGTAGGGGGCTATGGGGTAGATATGGGGGTAATTAGGGGGATTTAGGGGATATTAGGGGTATGGGGTGAGATATGGGGTTATTTAAGGGTATTAGGGGGATATTAGGCGGGATTTAGGGTTTATTAGGGGTTTTATTAGGGGCTATCAGGGTTATTCAGGAGGTTTATTAGGGGTTTCTTAAGGGGATATTAAGGGGTAATTAGGGGATATGGGGTGAGATATGGGGGTATTAGGGGGGTATGGGGTGAGATATGGGGGTGTATGGGGTGAGATTGGGGTGAGCATATGGGTTTATTAGGGGTGGTATTTGGGGGTTTTAGGGGGATATTAGGGATTTTAGGGGTTATTAGGGTGGTATTAGGGGATATTAGTTGGGTATTAGGGGATATTAGGGGTTATTAGGGGATATTATGGGGTTATGGGGTGAGATATGGGGTTATTAGGGGGTATTAGGGGGATATTAGGGGGATATTAGGGATATTAGGGGATAATTAGGGTTAAAGGGAATTATGGGGTTATGGGGTGATATATGGGGTTATTAGTCGGGAATATTGAGGGGTTTATTAGGGTATTAGGTGGGCTATGGGGTGAAGCTATTGGTTATTAGGGGATATTAGGGGCTATTAGGGCTATGGGTGAGCTTATGTGGGGTATTAGGGGCTATTCAGGGGCTAATTACAGGGGGCTATGGGTGAGCTAATGGGGTTATAGGGGCTATTAGGGGTCTATAGGGGGCTATGGGGGTTGAGCATGGGGTTTATTAGGCGGGCTATTAGGGGCTTATTTGAGGGGGCTATGGGTGAGCTATGGGGTTAGTAGGGGCTATTAGGGGCTATTAGGGGGCTCTGGGTGATGCTATGGGTTATAGGGGCTATTAGGGGCTAATTAGGGGGCTATGGGGTGACGCTCATGGGGTTATTAGGGGCTTTAGGGGCTATTAGGGCTATGGGGTGAGCGGTATGTGGGGTTTATGTAGGGGCTATTAGGGGCTTATTAGGCGGGCTATGGGGTGGACTATGGGGTTATTAGGGGCCTATTAGGGGCTATTTTAGGCGGGTATGGGGTGAGCATGGGTTATTAGGGGCTATTAGGGGCTATGGGGGCCTATGGGTTGTGGCGCTATTGGGTATTAGGGGCTATTAGGGGTATTAGGGGGCTTATGGGGTGAGCTATGGGGTTATTAGGGGCATTGGGGCTATTAGGGGGCTACTGGCGGGTGTAGCTACTGTGGGTTATTAGGGGTCTATTAGGGCTATTAAGGGGCTAATGGGGTGAGCTATGGGGTTTATTGGGCTATTAGGGGCCTATTAGGGGGCTATGCGGGGTGAGCTTGGGTTATTAGGGGCTATTAGGGGGCTAATTAGGGGCTGTTCCGAACGTTGAATGGCGCCGTAATGGGGTTTGGTGGGAATGGGGTTTATGACAGCGTTATTAGTGGCCGCCCCAATCTCTTGTATTGGCAATTTTTCCTACGCTGCCGCTTCGTCCAAAAGGGGGGATGTGTAAACGTGTGCTGTGATGGCACTGGGTCTATTGGAGGGACCACTCAGAGGCTAATGGGTCTTGATATGGGTTATGGGGTGGGAATTAGCCCATTATTAGGGTTATTAGGGGTATCTAGGGGATATAGGGGTATTAGGGCGGATATGGAGTGAGCTAATGGGGTTATTAGGGGGATATGGGGTGAGATATGGGGTTTATTAGGGGTATTGGGGTTATTAGCCATTATTAGGGGTTAGTTAGGGGTTATTTAGGGGGTTGATGGGGGAAGATTATGGGGTTATTCACGCCCATTATTAAGCCATCTTAGGGGTATTAGGGGTTATTAGGGGTTATTAGGGGGTTTATGGGGTGAGATATGGGGTGAGATATTAGGGTTATTAGGGGATTATTAGAGGTTATTAGGGGATATTAGGGGGATATGGGGATATATGAGGTTATGGGGTGAGATATGGGTTATTAGGGGGATATAGGGTGAGATATGGGGTTTTAGGGGGTTATTAGGGGGTTTATTGAGGGGCTATTAAGGGGGTAATTAGGGGGTTATTAGGGGTTTATTAGGGGCTATGCGTGAGATATGGGGTTATTAGGGGGTATAATGGGGTGAGATATGGGTTATTAGGGGATATGGGGTGAGATATGGGGTTATTATGGGGTTATTAGGGGGTTATAGGGGTTAATTAGGGGTTATTAGGGGTTTATTAAGGGGGTTATGGGGTTGAGATATGGGGTTATTATGGGGATTGGGGGTTATTAGCCATTAATTGGGGTTATCTAGGGGTTATTAGGGGATATTAGGGGGCTATGGGGTGAGATATGGTTATTTACGTGGGTTTTAGGGGGATATTAGGTTGTTAATTAAGGAGTTATTTAGGGGATATTAGGGGTATAGGGGTTATTAGGGGGTTATGGGGGTGAGATAATGGGCTTATTAGGGGGATATAGGGTGAGTATAGGGTTATTAAGGGGATTATTAGGGTTATTAGGGGATATTATAGGGGGTTAATGGGGTGAGATATGGGTGGTAGTTAGGGGGTTATTAGGGGTTATTAGGGGATATTAAGGGGGTTATTTAGGGGGTATAGGGATTTAGGGGGGTAATGGGGTGATATATGGGGTTATTAGGTGGGATTATTAGGGGTTTATTAAGGGGCTATTAGGGGCTATAGGGGGCTACAAATGGGGGAGCTATGGGTTTATTAGGGGCTATTACGAGGCTATTAAGGCGGGCTATGGGGTGAGCTATGGGGTTACATTAGGGGTATTAGGGGCTATTAGGTGAGGCTATGGGGTAGCTATGGGGTTATTAGGGGCTATTAGGGGTATTAGGGGGCTATGGCTGAGCTATGGGGTTATTAGGGGCTATTAGGGGCCTATTGAGGGGGCTACTGGGGTGAGCTTGGGGTTATTAGCGGGCTATAGGGGCTTTAGGGGGCCTCATGGGGTGAGCTATGGGTTTAATTAGGGGCTATTAGGGGCTATTAGGGGCTGATGGGGTTGAGCTATGGGGTTTTAGGGCTATTGGGGCTACTTAGGGGCTGTTCACGTTGGAATGGCGCCGTCATATGGGTTTTGGTGCGGGACTGGGGTTTATGACAGCGTTTATTTAATGGCCGCCCCAATCTCTGTGTATGGGCAAGTTTTCCTACCTGCCCTTCGTACAAAGGGGGGTAATGTGTATCACGTGTGCTGTGAGGCACTGGGCTAATGGAGGGACCCACACATGAAGGTTATGGGGGAGTTATGGGGTTTATGGGGTGGATATGGGGTTATTAGGGGTAATGGGGTGAGATAGTGGGGTTATAGGGGGTTATGGGGTGAGATAATTGGGTATTAGGGGGCTAATGGGGTGAATTATGGGTTATTAGGGGGTTATGGGAACGTCTATACGGTGTGCTGTAGACTGGCTATGGAGGGACCCAACACAGAGGCTATGGGGTGAGTTATGGGGTTATGGGTGAGAATGGGTTATTAGGGCCTAAAAGGGCAAGGATATTTAGGTTATTAGGGGGTTTATTAGGGTTATTAGCCCATTTATTAGGGGTTATTAGGGGGTAATAAGGGGGTTATGGGGTGAGTATGGGGGTTATTAGGGGCTCATGGGGTGAAGATATGGGTTTCTTAAGGGGGCTATGGGGGTGAGAGTATGGGGTTATTAGGGGTTATGGACGTCTATACGTGTGCTGTGAAGGCACTGGGCTATTGGAGGGACCCCACAGAGGCATGGGGTGAGTTTATGGGGTGAGATATGGGGTGAGATATGGGGGTTATGGGGTTTTTGGGGTGAGATATGGGGGTTATGGGGTGAGATATGGGGTTATTAGGGGGATATAGGGTGGGAGGATATGGGGGTTATGGGGTGAGAATATGGGTTTGGGGTGGGATATGGGTTATTAGCCCATTATTAGCCCATTATTAAGGGGTTATTTAGGGGTATAGGGGGATATTAGGGGTTATTAGGGGGAATGGGGTGGAGATAATGGGGTTATTAGGGGGTACTTAGGGGGATAATGGGGTGAGATTATGGGGGTATTAAGGGGGATATGGGGTGAATATGGGGTTTGGGGTGAGATATGGGGTTATTGGGCTATGGGGTGAGATATGGGGTATAGGGGGCTATGGGGTGAGATATGAGGGTATTAGGGGGATATGGGGTGAGATATTAGGTTTATTAGGGGTTTATTAGTGGGTATTAGGGGATATTAGGGGTTATTAGGGGCTTTAGGGGCGTATTAGGGGCTAGGTGAGCTATGGGGTTATTAGGGGTATTTAGGGGCTATTAGGGGCTTATGGGGTGAGCTATGGGGTTATTAGGGGCTATTAGGGGGCTACTTAGGGGGGCTATGGGGTGGCTTATGGCCGCCCCAATCTCTTGTATGGCAAGTTTTCCTACCTGCCCTTCGTACCCCAAAGGGGGGATGTGTACACGTGTGCTGTGAGGCACTGGGCTGTGGAGGGACCCACACAGAGGTTATGGGGTGAGTTATTAGGGGTTTATTAGGGGATATTATGGGGTTATTAGCCCATTATTAGCCCATTATTAGGGGTTATTAGGGGGTTATTAGGGATTATTAGGGGGTTATTAGGGGTTATTAGCCCATTATTAGGGGTTATTAGGGGTTATTAGGGGGATATTAGGGGTTATTAGGGGGATATTAGGGGTTATTAGGGGGATATTAGGGGGATATTAGGGGTTATTAGGGGCTTATTAGGGGATATTAGGGGTTATTAGGGGGATATTAGGGGTTATTTGGGGTTTATTAGGGTTTATTAGGGGGAGATATGGGGTTATTAGGGGGTATTAGGGGATATGGGGTGAGATATGGGGTCATTAGGGGGCATTAGGGGGATTATTAGGGGTTATTAGAGTGTTATTAAGGGTAATTAGGGGGTTATGGGGTGAGATATGGGGTTATTAGCCCATTATTAGGGGTTATTAGGGAATTATTAGGGGTTATTAGAGTGTTATTAGGGGTTATTAGGGGGTTATGGGGTGGGATATGGGGTTATTAGCCCATTATTAGCCCATTATTAGGGGTTATTAGGGGTTATAGGGTGANTTATTAGGGGTTATTAGGGGGTTATGGGGTGAGATATGGGGTTATTAGCCCATTATTAGCCCATTATTAGGGGTTATTAGGGGGTTATGGGGTGAGATATGGGGTTATTAGGGGTTATTAGGGCCTAAAAGGGCAAGATATTAGGGTTATTAGGGGTTTATTAGGGGTTATTAGGGGTTATTAGGGGTTATTAGGGGGCTATGGGGTGAGATATGGGGTTATTAGGGGGCTATGGGGTGAGATATGGGGGCTATGGGGTGAGATATGGGGTTATTAGGGGGCTATGGGGTGAGATATGGGGTTATTAGGGGGCTATGGGGTGAGATATGGGGTTATTAGGGGGATAGGTGGTGAGATATGGGGGTATTAGCCCATTATTAGCCCATTATTAGGGGTTATTAGGGGGATATTAGGGGATATTAGGGGGTTATTAGGGGTTATTAGGGGGTTATTAGGGGTTATTAGGGGGTTATAGTGTAAGATATTAGGGTTATTAGTGTCTATAAGGGGTTATTAGGGGTTATTAGGGGATATTAGGGAATATTAGGGGTTATTAGGGGATATTAGGGGGTTATAGTGTAAGATATTAGGGTTATTAGCCCATTATTAGCCCATTATTTGGGGTTATTAGGGGTTATTAGGGGGTTATGGGGTGAGATATGGGGTTATTAGGGGATATTAGGGGTTATTAGGGATTTATTAGGGGATATTAGGGGATATTAAGGGTTTATTAGGGGTTATTAGTGTGTTATTAGGGGTTCATTAGGGCTTATTAGTGGTAATTATGGGTTATTAGTGTCTATTAGGGGTCTATTAGTGTCTATTAGGGGCCTATTAAGGCCTATTAAGGGCTATTAGGGGCCTATTAAGGGCCTATTAAGGCCTATTAAGGGCTATTAGGGGGCTATTAAGGCCTATTAAGGCCTATTAAGGCCTATTAAGGGCTATTAGGGCTTTATTAGGGCTTTATTAGTGTATTATTAGCGTTAATTAACGCCCATTATCCCCTATAGAGCCGGAAGTCCCGTTGCCGCCGTCGGATCGCAGCGCCACCTTGTGGTGCGCCGTGGGGTTGGCGCTGGGCATTGTGGGAATCGCCGCCGGCACCGCGCTCATCCTGCGCGCCGTCAGGCGCAATACCGGCAACGGCCGCCAGAGGGCGCTGCTGTAACGGCGGCCTATTGAGGCCCATTGGGTCCCATTGAGGCCCATTGAGACCCTGCTGCGACCCATAGAGCTGCATTGAACCCCATTGAGCTTCATTGAACCCCACTGATTCCCATTGACAGCCATTGAGTCCCATTGAGATCCATTGAACCCCATTGAGCTGCATTGAACCCCACTGAGGTCCATTGAGTCCCATTGAGATCCATTGAGACCCATTTAGATCCATTGAGACCCTGCTGCGACCCATAGAGATCCATTGAACCCCATTGAGCTGCATTGAGTCCCATTGAGCTGCATTGAACCCCATTATTGAGCTGCATTGAACCCCATTGAGACCCTGCTACGACCCATTGAGACCCATTGTGACCCATAGAGACCCATTGAGACCCACACCGACCCATAGAGACCCATTGAACCCCATTGATTCCCATTGACAGCCATTGAGTCCCATAGAGATCCATTGAGACCCGCTGAGCTGCATTGAACCCCGCTGCGACCCATTGAGACCCATTGAGATCCATTGAGACCCTGCTGCGACCCATAGAGA
>NW_015439947.1:0-5564 GCF_001577835.2 Coturnix japonica | reverse complement strand
TTTTTTTTTTTTTTTTTTTTGGGGGGGGGGGGGGGGGGGGAAGGGGGGGAAGGCCATTTTGGGGAAAAAGACAACCAAAAAATTTTGGGGTAAAATCCCCAATAGAGGGACCCCAATTTGGGAAAAACCCCAAAATTAAGTTTTGGCCTTGGCTGTAACCAACACGGCCCCGCCCAAGAGGGCGCTGCTGTAAACGGCCGGCCGACAAAATTGGGGATCGCATTGAAAGAAGCCATTGAGTCCGCATTGAGTCCCATTGGATGATCCAATTGAGACCGTCGCTGAGGTGCTGCATTTGAAGCCCCGCTTTTGCGAACCCATTGAGGAACGAACTCCATTGAGATGCAGCATTGAGAACCCTCCTGCTACTGCGACCCATAGAGATCCATTGAGACCCATAGAGAGCCATTGAACCCCATTGAGCTGCATTGAACCCCATTGAGACCCACTGTGACCCACTGCAACCCATAGAGATCCATTGAGTCCCATAGAGACCCGCTGAGACCCTGCTGCGACCCATTGAGACCCACTGAGTCCCACTGAAATCCATAGAGACCCATTGAAACCCACTGTGACCCATAGAGACCCATAGAGACCCATTGAACCCCATAAGCGCTGCTGTACCAACAACGGCCGCCAGAGGGCGCTGCTGTAACGGCGGCCCATTGGGATCCATTGAGAGCCATTGAGTCCCATTGAGTACCACTGAGATCCATTGAGACCCTGCTGCGACCCATAGAGATCCATTGAACCCCATTGAGCTGCATTGAACCCCATTGAGCTGCATTGAACCCCATTGAGCTTCATTGAACCCCATTGATTCCCATTGACAGCCATTGAGTCCCATTGAGACCCCACTGCGACCCATAGAGACCCATTGAACCCCAGTGCGACCCATTGAGTCCCATTGAGTCCCATAGAGATCCACTGAGTCCCACTGAGTCCTGCTGAGCTGCATTGAACCCCATTGAGCTGCATTGAACCTCATTGAGACCCTTCTACGACCCATTGAGACCCATTGAGACCCATTGTAATCCATAGAGACCCACTGAGACCTATTCAGCCCCATAGAGACCCATTGAGATCCATAGAGACCCATAGAGACCCATTGAACCCCATTGGGTCCCATTGAGATCCATTGAGCCCCATTGAGTCCCATTGAGTCCCATAGAGATCCATTGAGTCCCATTGAGTCCCATTGAGGCCCATTGAGAGCCATTGAGACCCGCTGCGACCCATAGAGATCCATTGAGCTGCACTGAACCCCATTGAGACCCGCTGTGACCCACACCGACCCATTGAGATCCATTGAGACCCATTGAGATCCATTGAACCCCATTGAGCTGCATTGAACCCCATTGAGACCCGCTGTGACCCACTGCAACCCATAGAGATCCATTGAGACCCATTGAGATCCATAGCAGACCCTGCTGCGACCCATAGAGACCCATTAAGACCCATTGAGATCCATTGAGACCCATTGAGACCCATTGAGACCCACTGAGACCCATTGAGCACCACTGAACCCCATTGAGTCCCACACAGTGACCCATAGAGACCCATTGAACACCATTGAGACCCAATTAACCCCATTGAGACCCATAGAGACCCATAGAGACCCACACCAACCCATTGAGACCCATTGAAACCCATAGAGACCCATTGAACCCCATAAGCGCTGCTGTACCAACAACGGCCGCCAGAGGGCGCTGCTGTAACGGCGGCCCATTGAGAGCCATTGAGAGCCATTGAGTCCCATTGAGTCCCACTGAGTCCCATTGAGACCCATAGAGATCCATTGAGACCCATTGAACCCCATTGAGACCCATTGCGACCCATAGAGACCCACTGAGATCCATAGAGACCCATTGAGACCCACAGCACCCCACTGTGCCCCATAGCGCCCCATAGAGCCCCACACAGCACCCCATTGCGCCCCATAGAGCCCCACACAGCACCCCATAGCGCCCCATTGTGCCCCATAGAGCCCCATAGCGCCCCATAGAGCCCCACACAGCACCCCATAGTACTGGATTGTGGGTCTTTATGGGGGCGTATTGGGGCGGCGGCTCGGTTTGTGTTGGGGCTCTTGGTGGCTATGGGGCTTAGGGGCTCTGGGGGGGCGCTATGGGATAGGATCTTGGAAGTGACGGAGAAGGAGTGGTCGTGTCTGGTGTGCTGTTGTGGGCTTATGGTGGGGCGGGTGCTGTGTGGGGCCTCTATGGCAGAGGAAGGGTGCTATGGGGTCTGGGGGCTGTTATGTGGGCTCTTCAATTCATGGGGCATGGGCGCCTCCTATATGGGCCCGTGTATTTGTGGGGTTTATTGGGGTGCTATTGGGGGCTCTATGGGTGCACAATGGGGTGCTTGTGTGGGGCTTATGGGGCCCAAATGGGCTCTAGGGGCGGCTATGGGGGCACTTATTAGGGGTGCTGTTTTGGGCTTCTTGGGGCGCAATGGGGTGCTGGTTGGGCGCTCTAATGGGCCAAATGGGGCGCTACTTGGGGCTATGGGGCCGCTTGGGGTGCTTGTGTGGCTCTTGGGCGCGTATGGGGCTCTATTGGGGCGCTTATGGGGCTTCATATGGGGTGCCTGTGTGGGGGCCTAGGGCGCTTGGGCGCTGTTGTGGGGCTCTTATTGGGCTATGGGGTGCTTGTTGTGGGGCTCTATGGGGCACAATTGGGTGGCTCTGTGGGGCGGCTTGATGGGGCTTCTATTGGGGACAATGGGCCGCTATGGGGTGCTGTTGTGGGGCTCTATGGGCGGCGAATGGGGCGCTGCTGTGGGTGCTCTATGGGGCACAATGGGCGCTGTGGCACAGTGGGCGCATATGGGGTTGCTGTTGTGGCTTATGGGGCTCGTATTGGGGTTGCCGTCTCTGTGGGCACATATCGTGGTTTGCTTATGGGGGGTGCTGTTGTGGGGGCTTTCTATGGGGCGGCTATGGGGTGCTATGGGGATGCTTGTGGGGGCTTTCTATGGGGGCCCACAAATGGGGTTTGCTGTGTGGGGCTCTATGGGGCGCAAATGGGGTGTTATGGGGCTCCTATGGTTGGCGCTATGGGGTTTTGCTTGTGTGGGCTCGTGATGGGGTGGCTTGTGTGGCTTTTTATGGTGGGATGCTTATTCGGGAGTGCTGTCGTGGGCTTCTCTGGGGCACAATGGGGCGCTATGGGTGGGCGCGTGTGTGGGGCTTATGGGGTGCTGTGTGGGCTCTATGGGGCAAGATAGGGGCGTGCTGGTTGTGGGGCTTCTACGGGCACAATGGGGCCATTATGGGGGCTATGGTAGGCACTATTGGAGGTGCTGTATATGGGGTCATCTATGGGGCGGCAATGGGGTGCTGTATTTGGGGCTCTTATGGCCACAAATATGGGGACGGCTATGGGCCTTGGGGCGGCTTATGGGTGCTGTGTGTGGGCTTATGGGGCGCTATGGTGGCTCTATGGGGCGCTAATGGGGCTCATGGGGTGCTGTGTTTAGGGGCTCTATGGGGCGCTATGGTGGCGCTTGTGTGGGGCTCTATTGGGGCGGCTTGGGTGCTGTGTGGGGTATTGTGACATATCCAAATGGGGGTCTATGGGGCGCTATTGGGGGCTCTATGGGCACAATGGGGCGCTATGGGGTGCTGGTGTTCGGGTCTATATGGGGGACGCAAATGGGGGGCCTGATGTGGGCTCTATTGGGGGCAACAATGGGGCGCTGTGGGCACAATGGGGGCGCTATTTGAGGGTGCTGGTGTGGGGGTCTATGGGGCCTCTTATGGGTGGGCTTGTGGTGGCACTGGTGCTATGGTGCTGTGGGGGCTCTATGGGGCGTATGGGGTGTCTAGGGGGATTTGCTTGTGTTGGGGGATCTATGCGGGGCACAAATTGGGTGCTGCGTCGGTGCGGGCCTCTTATGGGGCGCCAATGGACTGTGTTGGGGCTCTATGGCCAATGGGGCGTGTTGGGGCAGCAATGGGCGGCTTATTTCTGTGGGGTGCTATGGGGGTGCTTCTCTTATGGGGCGGCATATGGGGGCTATTGGGGCACAAGCGGGCGCTTATTTGGGGGTGTGTTGTGGCGCTCTATGGGGCGCTATGGGTTGCTTGCCTGTGGGGGCTTCTTTGGGGCACACATTGGGGCAACAATGGATGGTTTGCTTGTTGGGGCTCTATGGGGCACCAATGGGGCGCTACTGTGGGTTGTTGTTGCTGGGGCGTATGGGCTCATGGGCGCTATGGTGTCTGATGTGGGGCGCTATGGGGCTCTTATTGGGGTCAATGTGGGCCACTATGGGGGCGCGTGTGGTTGCTGTGTGGGCTCTATCGGGGGCTTATGGGGCGCCTATGGGGCACCAAATGGGCTTTTTATGGGGCGCTTAAGGGGTGTTTGGACTCTATGGAGTGCTATGAGGGTGCCTGTGTGGGGCTCTATTCGGGGCGCTTATGGGGTGCTGTGTGGGAAGCTTATGGTGGCTCTTATGGGGACAATGGGGCGCTTGGTGTCTGTTGTGGGGCTCTTGGGGGCTTCTTATGGGGTGCTGTTTGGGGGGCTCTATGGGGCCTATGGGGTGCTGTTTGTGGGCTTATGGGCTTCTTATTGGGCGTCTATTTGGGGCTCTAGGGGTGTGGGCTTGTGTGGGGCTCTATGGGGCCAATGGGGCGCATTTGGGGTGCTGACGTTGGGGCTCTATGGGGACAATGGGGGCTATGGTGCTGGTGTGGGGCCTTATTGGGTGCCGCTTAATGGGGTGTGTGTGGGTCTATGGGAAAATTGGGTCGGCTATGGGCGGCGTTGTGGGGGTCTATGGGGCACAATGCGCCGCTATGGGGCAAAATTGGGGCGCATGGGTGCTGTGTTGCGGGGGACTCTTATGGGGCCCACAATGGGCCGCACTGGGGTTGCTGTGTGGGGGGCTCTTTGGGGGCTATGGGGCGCTATGGGGCACAGTGAGGGCGCTCATATGGGGTGCTTATGGGGACAATGGGCGTATGGTGCTGTGTGAGGCGCTTATGGGGGCTCTATGGGGCCAGATGGGGCTATGGGTGCTGTTGTGGGGGGCTCTATGGGCGCTATTGGGGCCTATGGTTGCTGTGCGGGGCTATGGGGCACATGGGTGCTTATGGGGTGCGTGTTTGGCGGGGCTATGGGGACAATGGGGCGTAATGGGGCGCTGTGTGGGGCCTCTATGGGGCAACAGATTGGGGCCTCTATGGGGCTCATTATGGGTGCTGTTGTGGGGCACATGGAGCGCTATGGGTGCTAGTTGGGGCTTATGGCGTTGTGTGCTATGGGGTGCTTATCTTTGGTGTGGATCTATTGGGCGGCTATGGGTGCTGTATTGGAGCTCTATGGGGTGGGGCTGGCTAATGGGGCTCTATGGGGCACAATGGGCGCGTTTGGGTGCTATTGTGAGGGGGTACTATTGGGGGGCACAAGTTGGCGTCCTATTGGGGTGCTGTGTCGGGGGGCTCTTATGGGCGTATGGGGTTGCTGTTATGTGGGTTGGCTGGCGTAATGGGGTCTAATGGGCCACATGGCGGCGCTATGGGTCGCGTGATTGTGCGGGCGCTATGGGCG
>NW_015439946.1:72833-74019 GCF_001577835.2 Coturnix japonica | reverse complement strand
CCCAATAACCCCATATAACCCCATATTCAGACCCTATAACTCCATATAACCCCATATTCAACCCTATAACCCCATATAACCCCATATTCGACCCTATAACCCCATATAACCCCATATTCAACCCTATAACCCCATATAGCCCCATATTCGACCCTATAACCTCATATTTGACCCTATAACCCCATATATGGCCCTATAACCCCATATGTGGCCCTATAAGCCCATATATGGCCCTATAAGCCCATATGTGGCCATATAACCCCATATGTGGCCATATAACCCCATATTCAACCCTATAACCCCATATAACCTCATATTCGACCCTATAACCCCATATAACCCCATATTCGACTCTATAACCCCATATATGGCCCTATAACCCCATATTCAGACACTATAATCCCATATTCAACCCTATAACCCCATATTCAACCCTATAACCCCATATTCAACCCTATAACCCCATATAACCCCATATTCGACCCTATAACCCCATATAACCCCATATTCAACCCCATAACCCCATAAGAAACCCTATAACCCCATATAATCCCATATTCAACCCTATAACCCCATATAATCCCATATTTGACCCTATAACCCCATATTCGACCCTATAACCCCATATAACCCCATATAACCCCATAACCCCATATATGGCCCTATAACCCCATATTCGACCCTATAACCGCACATAACCCCATACATGGCCCTATAACCCCAAATATGGCCCTATAACCCCATATAATCCCATATTCGACCCTATAACCCCATATTCAACCCTGTAACCCCATATATGGCCCTATAACCCCAAATATGGCCCTATAAGCCCATATATGGCCCTATAACCCCATTTATGGCCCTATAACCCCATATTGGACCCTATAACCCCAAATATGGCCATCTAACACCATAGATGGCCCTATATCCCCATATATGGCCCTATAACCCCATATATGGCCCTATAACCCCATATATGGCCCTATAACCCCATATAATCCCATATTCGACCCTATAACCCCATATAACCCCATATTCAACCCTATAACCCCATATTCAGACCCTATAACCCCATATATGGCCCTATAACCCCATATTCAACCCTATAACCCCATATAATCCCATATTCAACCCTTTAACACCATATATGGCCCTATAACACCATATATGGCCCTATAACCCCATA
>NW_015439946.1:58237-68280 GCF_001577835.2 Coturnix japonica | reverse complement strand
TATTCAACCCTATAACCCCATATTCGACCCTATAACCCCAAATACAGCCCTATAACCCCATATTCAACCCTATAACCCCAAATATGGCCCTATAAGCCCATATAACCCCATATTCAACCCTATAACCCCATATGTGGCCCTATAAGCCCATATTCAACCCTATAACCCCAAATATGGCCCTATAACCCCATATATGGCCCTATAATCCCATATTCAACCCTATAACCCCATATTCGGCCCTATAACCCCATATTCAGCCCCATAACCCCATATATGGCCCTATAAGCCCATATTCAACCCTATAACCCCATATATGGCCCTATAACCCCATATTCAACCCTATAACCCCATATAACCCCATATTCAGACCCTATAACCCCAAATGTTGCCATATAACCCCGTATTCAACCCTATAACCCCATATAACCCCATATTCAGCCCTATAACCCCATATTCGACCCTATAACCCCAAATATGGCCCTATAACCCCATATAATCCCATATTCGACCCTATAACCTCAAATATGGCCGTATAACCCCATATATGACCATCTAACACCATATATGGCCCTATAACCCCATATTCAGCCCTATAACCCATATATGGCCCTATAACCCCATATATGGCCCTATAACCCCATATTCAACCCTATAACCCCATATTCAGACCCTATAACCCCATATTCGACCCTATAACCCCATATTCAACCCTATAACCCCAAATATGGCCCTATAACCCCATATTCAGCCCTATAACCCCATATTCAGACCCTATAACCCCATATTCTACCCTATAACCCCATATTCAGACTCTATAACCCCAAATATGGCCCTATAACCCCATATAACCCCATATTCGACCCTATAGACTCATATTAGACCCTATAAGCCCATATTCGACCCTATAACCCCATATTCGACCCTATAACCCCAAATATGGCCCTATAAGCCCATATTCAACCCTATAACCCCATATATGGCCCTATAACCCCATATAACCCCATATAACCCCATATAACTCCATATTCAACCCTATAACCCCGTATCACCCCATATACCCCCATATACCCCCATATAACCCCATATAACCCCATAAAACCCCATATACCCCCATAGAACCCCATAGAACCCCCATAGAACCCCATAGAACCCCATAGAACCCCATATAACCCCATATCCCCCCATATAACCCCATAGAACCCCATAGAACCCCATATAACCCCATATAACCCCATATAACCCCATATAACCCCATATAACCCCATATNGGATATGGGTGGCTTATTGGGTGGCTATGGGGTGGCATTATGGGGGCTATGGGGGGTATGGGGCTATGGGGTGGCTATGGGGGGTTATGGGGTTATAGGGTGATTGGGGTGTTCTGATGGGGGGGTTTATGGGGGCTATGGGATGGCTATGGGCTGGGGGGGGCTATGAGGGGGTTATGGGGTGTTATGGGGGTAATATGGGGTGTCTATGGGGCTGTTATGGGGGGTTATGGGGTGTTATGGGGGTTATGGGGGGCTTATGGCGGGGGCTTATGGGGCGGTTTATGGGGTAGGCTATGGGGGCTGTTATGGAGTCTATGGGTGACTATGGGGGGTCATATGGGGTGGCTATGGGGCTGTTATGGGCGTCTATGGGCGGTGGCTTTATGGGAGGGCTATGGGGGGGCTATGGGGGGCTATGGGGGGTTATGGGGTCACTGTTAAGGGGCGGGCTTATGGGGGCTATGCGGGCAGGCGGGGCATCAGAGGGTGGCTATGGGGGTTATGGGTATAGGGGTGATATGGGGTGTCTATGGGGGGGTATGGGGGGCTATGGGATGGCTATGGGGCTGGGGGGCTAATGAGGGGTTATGGTGGTGTTATGGGGGTGATATGGGGTGTCTATGGGGCTGTTAGGGGGGTGGCTATGGGGGTGTTAATATTGGGGGTTATGGGGGCTAGGGTGGCTATGGGGGTTATGGGGTGTCTTATGGGCTGTTATGAGTCTATGGGGTGACTATGGGGGGGTTATGGGGTGGCTATGGGGCTGTTATGGGGTCTATGGGTGGCTATGGGGCTGTTTATGGGGTCCATGGGGTGGCTATGGGGGGTTATGGGGGTGTTAAGGGGGGCTTATGGGGGCTATGGGGCAGGGGGGGGCATCAGAGGGTTATGGGTGGCTATTGGGGGGGCTTATGGGGTACTGGGGCGGCTGTAGGGTGGGCATTATGGGGAGCTATGGGGCAGGGGGGGCATCAGAGTGGCGGGTTATGGCGGTGGCCTAGGGGGGGGCTATGGCGGGTTATGGCGGGTGTTAAGGGTGCTTATGCGGGGCTATGGGCAGGGGGGGCCATCAGAGGGTGGCCTATGGGTTATGGGGCTGTGGGGGGTTATTGGGCGTGTCTATGGGCTGTTATGGGGTCTATTGCGCGGTGGATATGGGGGGGTTATGGGTTATGGGGGCTGTGGAGGTGGCTTATAGGGCTGGGGGTGGCTATGGGTGGCTCTATGGAGTGGCATTATGGGGGCTATGGGGGGGCTATGGGGGGCTATGGGGTGGCTATGGGTTTATGGGGGGCTATGGGTGTCTATGGGGGTGATATGGGTTGTCTATTGGGGGTGTATGGGGTCTAGTGGGGTGGCTATGGGGGGTTATGGGGGTTATAGGTGATTATGGGGTGTCTATGGGCCTGGTTATGGGGGGCTTATGGGGTGTTATGGGGGGTTATGGGGGCCTATGGGGTTGGGCTATGGGAGGGGTTTATGGGGTGTCTATGGGGCTGTTATGGGGTCTATGGGGTGGCTATGGGGGGGTTATGGGGGTTATTTTGGGGTGTTAAGGGGGGCTTATGGGGGCTATGGGGCAGGCGGGGGCATCTCAGAGCGGTGGCTATGGGCGGGGGTTTATGGGGTTATAGGGGTGATTATGGGGTGTCTATGAGGGGGTTATGGGGGGCTATTGGGATGGCTATGGGGCTGGGGGGGGCTATAGGGGTTTATAGGGTGTGTGTATGGGGGTGATATGGGTGTCTATGGGCTGTTATGGGGGGGGTATGGGGTGTAGGATGGGGGTTATGCGGGTGGCTATGGGGGGGTCTATTGGGGCGGTTATGGGGCTGTTATGGGGCTGTTATGGGCGGGGGGACCATCAGATGGGGGCATGGGGTGGCTACTAGGAGGGTAGCGGGGGTTATGGGGGCTATGGCGGCGGTTATGGCGGTGGCTTTTGGGGGGGTTATGGGCGGTTATGGGGTTGTCTATGGGGCCTATTATGGTGTCTATGGGGGTGGCTATGGGTGGCTATGGGGGGGTTATGGGGGTGTTAAGGGGGCTTATGGGGGCTATGGGGCAGGGGGGGCATCAGAGGGGAGCTATTGGGGTGGCTATGGGGGGGCTATGGGGGGTTATGGAGGGGGTTAAGCGTGGCTTATGGGCTATGGGCAGGTGGGGGCATCAGAGGGGAGCTATGGGGTGGCTATTGGGGTGGTTATAGCGCGGGCTATGGGGTGCTACGGGGCTATGGGGGGGCATCAGAGGGGAGCTATGGGTGGCTATGGGGGGGTATGGGGGTGTTATGGGGTTATGGGGGCTATGGGGGCTATGGGCTGTTATGGGGTTATGGGCTGTTACGGGGTTTATGGGCTGTTATTGGGGCGCTTTGGGGCAGTGCTATGGGGGTTGCCCCATAAGATGTGGATGATGCCAGCACACCGTCATTATGCCAGCACGCTGCCTCCACTCTCCCCGGCTCCTTCAGCTGCCGCTGCCAACCTGGATTCAGGGGCTGGGGACCCAACAACAGATCCTGCCTGGGTAGGGGGCACATAGGGACCCTATAGAGACCCCATAGGGAGAGACCCCATAGGGAACCCCCATAGAGACCCCATAGGGAGGACCCCATAGAGACCCCATTAGAGACCCCCATAAAGGGACCCCATAGGACCCCATAGTGGAGAACACCATAGGGAACCATAGGGACCCATAGGGACCCCAACAACAGATCGCTGCCTGGCGTAGGGGACCCCATAAGAGACCCTATAGGGGGACCCCATAGGGAACCATAGGGACCCCATAGGGACCCCAACAACAGATCCTGCCTGGGTAGGGGGCGTTATAGGGACCCCATAGGGAGAGACCCCATAGGGAACCATAGGAGAGACCCCATTATGGAAACCATAGGTTAGAGACCCCATAGTTGACCCTGAGACCCCATAGGAGAGACCCCATAGGGACCCCATAGGGACCCCATAGGGAACCATAGGGAGCCAACAACAGATCCTGCCTGGGTAGGGCACATAGAGACCCATAGGGACCCATAGGGAACCATAGGGACCCCATAGGGAGAGACCCATAGGGACCCCATAGAGACCCCATAGGGACCCCATAGACACCCCATTAGAGACACATAGAGATACATAGGGACACACAGAGACACTAGGGACACATAGAGCATCCCATAGGGGAACCATAGGGACCCCATAGGGAACCATAGGGCAGACATAGGGACACATAGAACCTATAGTGACCCCATAGGACCCATAGGAGACCCATAGACACCCCAATAGGGACCCATAGGACCCTAAAGGGACCTATGACTGTGCTCCCTTATGGGATGGTGTCCCTATAATATCCCTATATATCCCCTATATATCCCCTATATATCCCCTATAGACGTCAATGAGTGCTACTCGGGTGTCCTATGGTGGATTCCCTATTATATCCCTAATATCCCTATACATCCCCTATATCCCCTATAGACCGTCAATGAGTGCTCTCTGTGTGTCCCTATGGGGTGTTACCCCCTATAGGGTGTCCCTATATCCCCTATATTCCCCTAGTATATTCCCCTATTACATCCCCTTATATCCCCTATATATCCCCTATATATCCCTTACATCCCCTATATCCCTATATATCCCCTATATATCCCCTATATATCCCCTATATCCCCCTATAGACGTCAATGAGTGCTCTCGGTGTGTCCCTATGGTGTTACCCTATAGGGTTTCCCTATACCCCCTATATACCCCCTCATATATCCCCTATATATTCCCCTTATATCCCCCATATATCCCCTATATATCCCTATATGCCCTATATATCCCTATACATCCCCTATATCCCCTATAGACGTCAATGAGTGCTCTCTGGGTGTCCCTATGGGGTGGTGTCCCTATAGGGTGTCCCTATATCCCCTATATCCCCTATATATCCCCTATATCCCCTATATATCCCCTATATATCCCCTATATATCCCCTATATCCCCTATAGACGTCAATGAGTGCTCTCTGGGTGTCCCTATGGGGTGTTACCCCTATAGGGTGTCCCTATATCCCCTATATATCCCCTATATATCCCCTATATCCCCTATATATCCCCTATATCCCCTATACATCCCCTATATATCCCCTATAGACGTCAATGAGTGCTCTCTGGGTGCCCGTTGTTCCCATTTATGTCTCAACACTTTCGGGTCCTTTTGGTGCCGCTGTCGACCCGGATTCACCCTCAGCCCCGACGGACTCAACTGCGACGGTACCGGCCCTATAGACCCCATTGACCCCATAGGGACCCCATAGGGACCCCATAGGGACACCATAGAGACCCCACTGACCCCATAGGGACCCCATAGAGACCCCATTGACCCCATAGGGACCCCATAGAGACCCCATTGACCCCATAGAGACCCCATAGGGACCCCATAGAGACCCCATAGGGACCCCACTGACCCCATAGGGACCCCATAGAGACCCCACTGACCCCATAGAGACCCCACTGACCCCATAGAGACCCCATTGACCCCATAGGGACCCCACTGACCCCATAGGGACCCCATTGACCCCATAGGGACACCATAGAGACCCCATAGGGACCCCATTGACACCATAGAGACCCCATAGAGACCCCATAGAGACCCCATTGACCCCATAGAGACCCCATTGACCCCATAGGGACCCCATAGAGACCCCATTGACCCCATTGACCCCATAGAGACCCCATTGACCCCATAGAGACCCCACTGACCCCATAAAGAACCCATAAAGACCCCATTGACCCCATAGAGACCCCATTGACCCCATAGAGACCCCATAGAGACCCCATTGACCCCATAAAGAACCCACTGACCCCATAGAGACCCCATTGACCCCATAGGGACCCCATTGACACCATAGGGACCCCATTGACACCATAGAGACCCCATTGACACCATAGGGACCCCATAGAGAACCCATTGACCCCATAGAGACCCCATTGACCCCATAGGGAACCCACTGACCCCATAAAGAACCCGCTGACCCCATAGGGACCCCATTGACCCCATAGAGACCCCATTGACCCCATAGAGACCCCATTGACCCCATTGACCCCATAAAGACCCCATTGACCCCATAGAGACCCCACTGACCCCATAGGGACCCCACTGACCCCATAGAGACCCCATTGACCCCATAGGGACCTCACTGACCCCATAGAGACCCCATTGACCCCATAAAGACCCCATAGGGACCCCACTGACCCCATAGGGACCCCATTGACACCATAAAGAACCCATTGTCTCCGTAGAGACCCCACTGACCCCATAGAGACCCCACTGACCCCATAAAGACCCCATTGACCCCATAAAGACCCCATAAAGACCTAATTTACCCCCATAAAGACCCCATAAAGACCCCATTTACCCCATAAAGACCCCATTTACCCCCCCAGGACCCCAATGGACCCCATAAAGACCCCATAAAGACCCCCATGTAAACCCCCCTTATAGCACCAGAGCCCCCCATAGCCCCCCATACACCCCCATACACCCCCATAACCCCACATTAGACCCCCATATCCCCCCATATCCCCCCCATAAACCCCCCATAGGACCCCCATAAACCCCACATTTAGACCCACATAACCCCCCATAGACCCCATAACACCCCACATAGACCCCCATAACCCCCCATAAGCACCCCATAACCCCCCATAGACCCTCATATCCCCCCCAAGACCCCCACTTGTATCCCCCTCAATATCCCCCCATAACCCCTCCATACGACCCCCATAACCCCCCATAAGACCCCATATCCCCCCATAGTCCCCCCCATAGACCCCCATAACCCCCCATAACCACCCCCATATCCCCCATAGACCCCCATATCCCCCCATTAGACCCCCATAACCCCACAATTAGAACCCCCATAACCCCATACTAGACCCCCATAACCCCCACATAGACCCCCATAATTCCTCCTAGACCCCCATACCTCCCCATAGACCCCCATATCCCCCACATTAGACCCCCAATAACCCCCCCATAGACCCCCCATACCCCCAAACATAGACCCCCATAGACCCCCTAGCCCCCAATAACCCCCACATAGACCCCCATAACTCCCTGGACACCCATAGCCCCCCCATACCCCCCTGTAGATCCCCATATCCCCCCCATAGAACCCCCATAACCCCAAATTAGACCCCCATAACCCCCAATTAGACCCCATCAGCCCCCTATATCCCCCCAAATAGACCCCCATAATACCCCCCATAGACCCCCATAACCCCCCATAGATCCCCATATTCCCCCATAGACCCGTATATCCCCCTCCAATATCCCCCCAATAACCCCCCATAGAACACCATATTCCCCCCATATACCCCCATAACCCCTCATTCCCCCCAACGCCGCGCCCATAGGGACCCCCATAACCCCCATAGACCCCCTATCCCCCATTATAACCCCCATTACCCCCCCATAACCCCATAACTGCATATCTAGAACCCCCATATCCACCCCATCTCCCCCCATCTCCCCCATGATCCGCCCCATAGACCCCCTAGCTCCCCATAACCCCCACATTAGACCCCCATATCCCCCCCATAGACCCAAATATCCTTCCCATAGACCCCCATATACCCCCCCATAGACCCCATAACCCCCTATCCCCCCATAGACCCCCATACCAACCCCCCATAGTACCCCATATCCCCCCATAACCCCCAATAGACCCCATAACTTCCCTTCTGTCCTTGCCCCCCCCCCGATGTGATGAATGCCTGGGGGGGGGGGCTCGAATGCCGCACCGATGTGAGAACCTGCCGGGGGCTTCAAGTGTCACTGGCCCCCCCGGGTACCAGGCAACGAGGGGGGGGCAATGCATAGGTAAGGGGGCACATAGGGGTCTATGGGGGGTCATATGGGGTTATATGGGGTCATATGGGGGGGATATGGGGGATATGGGGGGTTATGGGGGATATGGGAGGTCTATGGGGGGTATAGGGGATTATGGGGGTTTATGGGGGGATATGGTGGGGATATGGGGGTCTGTGGGGGGTTATGGGGGTCTATGGGGGGTTATGGGGGTCTATGGAGGGTCTAATGGGGGTCTATGGGGGTTATGGGGGGGATATAGGGGTCTATGGGCGTTTCATGGGGCGTCTATGGAGGTCTAATGGGGGTTAGGGGTTATGGGGGGATATAGGGGTCTATGGGGGGTCTAATATGGGGTTATGGGGGGGGTATGGGAGGGTCTATGGGGGATATGGGAGGTCTATGGGGCGGATATACGGGGTCTATGGGGTTATATGGGGGGATATGGGGTTATATGGGGGGTATATGGGGGTATATGGGGTCATATGGGGGTATATGGGGTTATATGGGGGAGGATAGGGGGTTATATGGGGGGCTGTGGGGCCACACGGGGGTCTATGGGTCCCATGGGGGGGGTGTCCTGACACCCCATATATCCCCCATCCCATAACAACCCCCCACCCCATAACAACCCCATATCAACCCCCCCAGAACCCATATAACCCATAGACGTGGACGAATGCCATAGTGGGACCCACACTTGTGGGTCAGAGCGGGGCTGTATCAACACGTTTGGGGGGCACCGATGTGTCCAGGAACCGCTGTGCAGCGCCCCCTATAGGACGGACAACAGGACGCACGGGTAGGGGGCGGGCCCCATAGACACCCCATAGACCCCATAGAGACCCATAGAGACCCATAGAGACCCCATAGAGACCCCATAGAGACCCATAGAGACACATAGAGACCCATAGAGACCCATAGAGACACATAGAGACCCCATAGAGACACATAGAGACACATAGAGACACATAGAGACCCCATAGGGACACATAGAGACACATAGAGACCCCATAGAGACCCCATAGAGACACATAGAGACACCATAGAGACACATAGAGACACATAGAGACACATAGAGACCCCATAGAGACCCATAGAGACCCCATAGAGACCCATAGAGACACATAGAGACCCATAGAGACACATAGAGACCCCATAGAGACACATAGAGACACATAGAGACACATAGAGACCCCATAGGGACACATAGAGACCCACTGATTCCCATAGAGACCCATTGATCCCCATTGATTCCCCATAGAGACCCACTGATCCCCATAGAGACCCATTGATCCCCATTGATCCCCATAGAGCCCCATTGATCCCCATAGAGACCCATTTATCCCCATTGATTCCCATAGAGACCCCCATTTCCTCCATAGGAACCCCATAGAGACCCATTTGTCCCTATAGAGACCCCATAGAGACCCATTGATCCCCATTGACCCCCATAGAGACCCACTGAATCCCATTGATCCCCATTGACCCCCATTGATCCTCATAGAGACCCACTGATCCCCATAGAGACTCATTGATCTCCATTGATCCCCATAGAGTCCCATTGATCCCCATTGATTCCCATTGATCCCCATTGATACCCATAGAGACCCACTGATCCCCACAGATCCCAATAGAGACCCATTGATCCCCATTGATCCCCATAGAGACCCATTGAATCCCATTGATACCCATAGAGACCCACTGATCCCCATAGATCCCAATAGAGACCCATTGATCCCCATTGATCCCCATAGAGACCCATTGAATCCCATTGATCCCCATAGAGACCCATTTTATCCCATTGATCCCCATAGAGACCCATTGATCCCCATAGAGACCCCATAGACACCCATAGACACCCCATAGAGACCCTATAGAGACCCTATTGCCCCATAGAGACCCCATAGACACCCATAGA
>NW_015439946.1:46745-55778 GCF_001577835.2 Coturnix japonica | reverse complement strand
CCCAATGATATTTAGGGGGTTTATTGGTTGGGTTTGGGGGCTATGGGGGGTTATGGGGATTATGGGGGGGTTATGGGGTATATAGGGGGTGTTATGGGAGTTATGGGGGGATAGGGTCTATGGGTGGGCTATGGGGTATATGGGGGGTTATGGGGCGATGAGGGTGTTATGGGGGCGCGGGGTTATGGGGTCATAGGGGGGCTTATTGGGGTGGGTTATGGTGGGGGCTATTGGATCCTTATATGGGGTTATGGGGGGGCTTATGGGGTTATGGGGTGGGTTATGGGGGGGGTAATGGGGCTATGGGGTGGGTTATGGGGTTATTAGGGCGAGAGTATAGGGGTGTATGGGTGGGGCTATGGAGTTATGAGGGGTTATGGGCTATGGAGAGTCCTGATATGCGGTTATGGGGTGGGTTATGGGTTTGGTTATTGGGAGTGGGTTATGGAGCGTGGTTATGGGGTGGTTATATAAGGGGGGCCTATGGGGAGTGGGTTATGGGGTTATGGGGGTGGTATAGGGGGGATGGGGTGGTGGGCGTATGGGCGTTTGAGGGGGTTATTGGCCTATGGGGGTCTTATAATGGGGTTATGGGAGTGGGTTATTGGGTTATGGGGGGGGCTATTGGGTCTTTTATGCGCGCGTAATATGGCGGTTGCGGTCTATGGGTTATGGGGTGGTATGGGGTTACAGGGGGGGTTATTGGGGTTATAGGGGCTATGGGGTGTATGGGTGGGTAGTGCGGGGTTATGGGGTGGGTTATGGGGGGGTTATGGGGCTATGAGGGGTGTTATGGGGGGGGTTATGGGGTTATATGGGTCAGTTAGGGGGCTTATGGGGTGGGTTATGGGGGCTATTGGGTCTTATGATGGGGTTATCGGGGATGGTTATGGGCTATGGTGGTGGTTTATGGGCGGGTGGTTAATGGGGCTATGGGGGTTATGGGTTATAGGGGGGTTTGAGGGCTATGGCGGTGGGTACTGGGGTTATTAGGGGCTAATAGGGGTGTATGTTGTGGGTTATGGGGGTCTATGGGGGTTAGTGGGGCTATGGGGTCTTATGGGTTATGGGTGGGGAGTTATTGGTCATAGGGTAGGGCTTTATGGGTTCATGGGGTAGGGTTATGGGGTTTATGGCGGGGTGATGGGTTATTAGAGGGGGCTATAGGTGTAATGGGTGGGCTATGGGGTCTATGAGTGGGGTTGATGGGCTATGGGGTCCTTATATGGGCGTTATGGGGTGTGTTATGGGTTACTGCGGGGGTTATGGGGGGAGTTATGGGGCTAGGGTGGTTATGGGTAAGGGGGGGCTATAGAGTGTCTGGGTGGTATGGGTTATGGGGGGTTTGGGGGGCTATTGGGTCCTTATATCGGGTGTTATGGGGTGGCGTTATGGTTTATGGGGGGGTTACTGGTTCAGGAGGGTTATGGGGTTATAGGGGGGCTTATTAGGGGTGTATGGGGTGGGGCTATGGGGTTATGGGGACTCATGGGGTTTATATGGGGCTATGGGTCCTTATGTGGTTTACTGGGGGAGTTATGGGGTTGATGCGGGGGGTTTCTATGGGCCATTAGGCGTGGTTATGGGGGATTATGGGGTTATGGGGTGGGTTATTGGGCTATGGGTGGGTTATTGGGGCATTAGGCGCAGTGCTATGGGTTCTCTGCGGATGGGGCAGCCCATAGCGGCCCTGAACGTCCGATTGGCCGCACGATGACGCGAGAGTCGCAGGCCGCCATTGGTCGGGAGGGGGGAGGTGGGCGTGGTACAACAGAGCACCGCCCCCGGAGCAGCTCCACCTTCCAGCTTCCACTCACGCGGGCCGTTGATTGACGTCGAGGCGCAGCTCCAACAACGAGCTCTCAAGTGACGACGAGATCCTGAGGAGGGGTGGGATTAAGGGGGAATGGCCACACCAGATCGGGACGCCGGCCCCGCTGGGAAGCCCATAGGAACCATAGTGCCCCATGAACCCCCATAACGCCCCCGTATTCTACCCCATATCCCCATGAACCCACGTAGACCCCCATGTCCCCCATACTCCCCCCCATAGACCCCATTACCCCCCATAGTATCGACCCCCATAACCCCCCATGTAGACCCCCATTACCCCCCATATCGCCCCATATCCCCCCATAGACCCCCTTACCCTCATTCCCCCCCATATACCCCATAGACCCATATTCCCCCATATCCCCATAGACCCCACCCCATCTCCCTCGCTATATCCCCCATATTCCCCCTATATTTCCCCCCATATCCCCCCCATATCCCCCCCCATAGTGTCCCCGCCATAGACCATATAACCCCCCCTATTATCACCCCATATCCCCCCAATAAGCCCCCATATTTACCCCATACGACCCATAGCCCCTATATCCCCTCTTAACCCCCCCATATACCTCCCAAGTACCTCCCCCATATACCCCATATCTCCGCCCTAGACCCCCACCTAATACCCACATTAGTACCTCTCTCCCCATTCCCCCCTACCCCTATCCCCCATAGACCCCCATTACCCCCATAGGACCCCCATACCCCCATATTTTCCCACAATTCCCCCCTATATTCCCCCTATATGCCCCTAATCCCTTATATCCCCCCTATCTCCCCCCATCATTCCCCCATATTCCCCCCATAGGACCCCCATTACCCCCATATCCCCATAACCCCCATTATCCCCCCATAACCCCCCATTCCCCGCCATTATCCCCCATAACCCCCCCTATATTCCCCCCCAATTAGGACCCTGACTTTCCCCGAATTCCCCCATAAACCCCCAAATTACGCCCCATTATCTCCCCCCATCAGACCCCCATAATCCGCCCCATTATCACCCCCATAAACCCCCATATTCCCCCCATAAACCACCTCTAAAATCCCCCCATACCCCCCCCATAAACACCCCATAGACCCCAATATCCCCCCCATATCCCCCATATTCTCCACATAAACCCCATATTCCCCCACTATCCGCCCCCATAGACCCCATATTCCGCCCCCTTTGTCTCTTCAGGAGACCCGCCATAACCCCCCATATTCCCCCATAATCCCCTCAATAGACCCCCAGTAACCCCACTTGAACCCCATATCGCCCCAATATTCCCCCCATAGACCCCCGATTACCCCCCATAGACCCCCGCATTACCCCCCATATCCCCCATTTTCCCCCCCATCAGACCACATCCCCCCAGTAAGCACCCCCTAGATCCCTATATCCCCATATCCCCCCCATCATATCCCATAATCCCCCCCAAGACCCCGATTCCCCCCATATCCCCTCCCCCCCCCCCAAAGAAAAGAACCATATAAAGCTCTTCCAAGTGATTAAATGGGGCTCAATCCGGATCAATAGGGCTCTATTCAGATCAATGGGGCTCAATCCGGATCAATGGGGCTCCATTCAGATCAATGGGGCTCAATACGAATCAATGGGGCTCCATTCAGATCAATGGGGCTCAATACGAATCAATGGGGCTCCATTCAGATCAATGGGGCTCAATTGAGATTTAGCCCCGCCTCCTTTTCCCTATCGCCGCCTCCTATTGGCCACTTCCCATCCCCTTCGTCCAATCAGCAGCGAGAATACGCGAATCCACCTGTCAATCAATTTGCTGTCAATCAAACGCCTGGAGGAGGGACTTGAGGCCGCGAGAACCAATCAGAAAAAAGATTCCCTCCCCCTCACGCCTTGCTGTCAATCAAACGCTTGTAGGCGGGACTTGAAGCGACAAGAACCAATCAGAAAAGAGCTCCCCCTCCACCTCACGCTTTGATGTCAATCAAACCCTTAGAGGCGGGATTTGAGGCGTCAAGAACCAATCAGAAGAAGGATAGAGTGAGAAGGCGTCGCTGATAGGCTGAGCTCGGCGCGGTGTGGACCAATCAGAGCGAGCCACGTGACTCTGTCCGTTGCCGCCCTTTGGTGTGAGGCGGTTTGGAACGTACCAAGTGCGGGGACGGGGCGGGGGGGGAATAATTATATTTATATGGGGAATACGGAGATTTTAAGGCTAAAATAACGAATAATGGGATTAAAGGGGATTTTACATAGAGAATAATATGGGGGGGGTTGCTTGGGAGGGGATAAAATGGGGGGAAAAAGGGGATTTTTGGTTAAATCTCCCCCCCCCGGAGTGAAGGAGAAGTGGTACGGCCCAACCGGAAGTGAGGTGTCGAAGCTGTGAGGGGAACTTCCGGTGTCGGGGGGAGCGGCCGCGGGAGGGGACGGAGCGGGGGGAAATAGGGTGATGTGTGTGGGGTATTAGGGGCGATATAGGGGTAATAGGGGTATACTGGGGGTATATGGGGGTTATGGGTTATATAGGGTATATGGGGGTAATGGGGATTATGGGGTATAAATGGGTATATGGAGGTATGATGGGGTTATTATGGGGGTAATCTGGGGGGTTATATAGGGTATATGGTTTTATGGGGGGGATATTGGGGGATATGGGGTTATGGGCTCCTTAAATGGGTTATGGGGGATATAGGTTATATGGGGGGGATATATGAGCTTAGGGGGTATATGGGGTTATGGGGGATATATGGTGGTTATGGGTATATAGGGGGATATGGGGAGATATGGGTTATATAGGGGATATGGGTTATAATGGGTATTATGGAGGGTATATGAGGGGTTATATGGGATATGGGTTCTCATGGCCGGGGTTATATAGGGTGTACTAGTGGGGGTATATAGGGGATATATTGGGCTATATGGGTTATATAGAGGATATATGATTTATATCGGGGGGATATGGTATCTAGGGGTATATGGGTATATAGGGATGATATGGGTTATATGGGTAAATGGGGCGATAATAGGGTTATATGGGGTAATATGGGGTTTATATAAGGATATATGGGGGTTATATGGGTAAAATATTGGATATATGGGTATATGGGGATAGGTTAATATGGGTATATGGGGATATATGGGGTTATATGGGGGATATATGGGGTTATAATACGGGTGATATGGGGGTTATGGGGTTATATGGGGTATATGGGGTTGTACGGGGGGTATATGGGGTAATATTAGGGGTAATGGGGTTATATCGGGGAATATATTGCGGCGTTATTGGGGAAAATATGGTATATACGGGGTATATGGGTTATATCGGAGTATACGGGTATATTGGGTGGGTATAATGGAGGATATTAGGGGGATATGGGGGATATATGGGTTTATCATGGGGTTAAGAGAGGGGATATTGGGAGGTTTTGAGTATGCGGGGGTTATGGGGGATAGGGGTTATAAAGGGGGATATGGGTTTATTGATTGGGATTATATGGCGGTTACTATGGAACTAGCGGTTTATATAGGGGATATATGGTGTTATAAAGGGGTTATGGGGTTATATGGGGGTTTTATGGGGTTATATACGCGGGTATATGGGGTTGTAGGGGTATATGGGGCTAATATAGGGGGTAATAATGGGTTATATAGGGATAATATGGGGGTTATATAGGGGGTAATATGGGGGTATAGTAGGGGATATATGGGGGATTAATGGGTTATATGGTTATATGGGGTTGTTAGGGGGATTGGGGTAATATAGGGGTATATGGGCGGTGATATAGGGGATAGATGGGTTATATGGGATATATGGGTTTAATAGGTATATAGCGTTATACTAAGGGGTATATGGGGTTGTAGGGGGTATACTGGGGTTATAATAGGGGATATAGGGTTAGTGATGGGGTATATGGGGGCTTTCTATAGGTAAATGGGGTATATGGGCGGGTAATATTGGGGGATAATGGGGTATGGGGTCGCTTATATGGGTATGGGGGGATAGTAGGTTGATAGGGGGTATATGGAGTTTATTAGGGGGGATATGGCGTTATTATGGGGGTATATGGAGGGTGATTGGGGTATATAGGGGAATATATGGGGTATATGGGGGGATATGGGTTATTAGTGGGCGATATATGGGTTATATAGGGATATATAGGGGGACTTATGGGGTTTATATGGGGGTCATATTGGGTTTCATAATTAGGGGATAATATGGGGTTATATAGGGGTATTTGGGTTAATATGGGGATATATTAAGTACATAGGGGATAATAATGGGGTTAATATAGGATATATGGGTTATAGGGGGGTAATGATGGGAGAATATGGGGGGATATGGGTTTATGGATCCTTCCTATAGGGTTAAAATTGGGGGTATTGGGTTACTATAGGGGGTTTATGGGGTTATCAGGCGGATATATGGGGGTATTTGGGTATGATGTGGGATATATGGGTTCTATTTGGGGGATATGGGGAGTAAATTAGGGGTATAACATGGGGGGTTATATACGGGTGATTATGGGTTATGGAGGTCCTTCATATGGGGTTATGAATGGGTTTTTATAGGGGTATATGGGCGGGATATGGGGGTTGATATTAATGGGGTTATATTGGGGTATAATGGGGTTATATTGGGGATATGGGGGTTGTAAGGGCATATGGGGTATTATAGTGGGATCATACTGGGTTAAGGGTCCTATAATGGTTAATGGGGTTTATAGTGGGTATATGGGGGGATATATGGTGATAATGCGGGTTATATGGGTTTAATAGGGGATACTAATGTGTTATATTGGGGGTAACTAGGGGATATATGGGGATATGTGGGGTTATATGGGGGAATAATGGTTTTATAATTTTGGGGTTATAGGGGATATATGGGGATAATAGGGGTAAAATGGGGTTATATAGGGGATATGGGTTATAGGGGGTATATGGGGAGATATGGGGGGATATGGGGGGATATGGGGTTATGGGGTCCTTATATGGGGTTAAATTGGGGGTATATGGGGTTCTATGGGGGTTATATAGGGTTATATAGGGGATATATGGGGTTATATAGGGGTATATGGGGTTATAGGGGGGTATATGGGAGGATATGGGGTTATAGGGGATGTATGGGGGTATGTAGGGGATATATGGGGGATATATGGGGTTATATAGGGGATATATAGGGTTATATAGGGGATATATGGGGGTATATGGAGTTATATAGGGGATATATAAGGTTATATAGGGGATATATGGGGTTATATGGGGGGATATAGGGGTATGTGGGGTTATATAGGGGGTATATAGGGGATATATGGGGTTATATGGGGTTGTATAGGGCATATATGGGGTTATATAGGGGATATGAGGGAATATAGGGTTATATAGCAGGGATATGGGGTTATAGGGGGGGTTACTATGGGGTTATATAGGGGTATTATGGGGTTATATAGGGGGATATGGGTGTTATAGAGGGGATATGTGGGGGTATACGGGGGGATATGGGGTTATATGGGGGATATAGGGGATATGGGGTTATATGGGGGGATATAGGGGGTATATGGGGAGATTATATATTATTATGTCCTCCTCTAACCCCATTATCTCCCCATTATCCCCTATAGGATCCCCTATATCTCTATATGATGATGCTGTGCAGTGCAGCAGTGCTGCTGTGCAGCTATAGGAGCTGTAATTAACCCCATTATCTCCCTTTCTGACCCCATTATCACTCTCTAACCCCATTATCCCCTATAGGATCTCTATAGGATCCCTATATGATGATGCTATGCAGTGCAGCAGTGCTGCTGTGCAGCTATAGGAGCTGTAATTAACCCCATTATCCCCTATAGGATCCCCATTATCCCCCCATATCCCCCATTATCTCCCTTTCTGACCCCATTCTCCCCCTCTAACCCCATTATCTCCCCATTATCCCCTATAGGATCTCTATAGGATCCCTATACATACCCTATATGATGATGCTGTGCAGCATGGTGGTGCTGCTGTGCAGCTATAGGAGCTGTAATTAACCCCATTACCTCCCCATTTCCCCCCCATATCCCCCGTTATCTCCCTTTCTGACCCCATTCTCCCCCTCTAACCCCATTATCTCCCCTATAGGATCTCTATAGGATCCCTATAGGATCTATATGATGATGCTGTGCAGCATGGCGGTGCTGCTGTGCAGCTATAGGAGCTGTAATTAACCCCATTATCTCCCCATTTCCCCCCCATATCCCCCATTATCTCCCTTTCTGACCCCATTATCCCCTATAGGATCTCTATAGGATCTCTATAGGATCTCTATATGATGATGCTATGCAGTATGGCGGTGCTGCTGTGCAGCTATAGGAGCTGTAATTAACCCCATTATCCCCTATAGGATCCCCTATATCCCTATACGATGATGCTGTGCAGCTATAGGAGCTGTAATTAACCCCATTATCCCCTATATCCCCTATAGGATCCCTATAGGATCTCTATAGGATCTCTATATGATGATGCTCTGCAGTGCAGTGGTGCTGCTGTGCAGCTATAGGAGCTGTAATTAACCCCATTATCCCCTATAGGATCCCCATTATCTCCCCATTTCCCCCCCATATCCCCCATTATCTCCCTTTCTGACCCCATTCTCCCCTATAGGATCTCTATAGGATCCCCTATATGCCCTATAGGATGATGCTGTGCAGCATGGCGGTGCTGCTGTGCAGCTATAGGAGCTGTAATTAACCCCATTATCTCCCCATTTCCCCCCTATTTCCCCCCATATCTCCCCTCTAACCCCATTATCTCCCCTATAGGATCTCTATAGGATCCCTATAGGATCTATATGATGATGCTATGCAGCATGGCGGTGCTGCTGTGCAGCTATAGGAGCTGTAATTAACCCCATTATCTCCCTTTCTGACCCCATTATCCCCCTCTAACCCCATTATCTCCCCTATAGGATCTCTATAGGATCTCTATAGGATCCCTATACCATGATGCTATGCAGTATGGCGGTGCTGCTGTGCAGCTATAGGAGCTGTAATTAACCCCATTATCTCCCCATTTCCCCCCCATATCCCCTATTATCTCCCTTTCTGACCCCATTCTCCCCCTCTAACCCCATTATCTCCCCATTATCCCCTATAGGATCTCTATAGGATCCCTATAGGATCTATATGATGATGCTGTGCAGCATGGCGGTGCTGCTGTGCAGTCACCCCATTATATCCCCCTATAACCCCATTATC
>NW_015439946.1:44584-46513 GCF_001577835.2 Coturnix japonica | reverse complement strand
CCCCATTATCCCCTATATCCCTATAGGATCTCTATAGGATCTCTATATGATGATGCTGTGCAGTATGGTGGTGCTGCTGTGCAGCTATAGGAGCTGTAATTAACCCCATTATCTCCCCATATCCCCCATTATCTCCCTTTCTGACCCCATTATCCCCTATAGGATCCCTATAGGATCTCTATAGGATCCCTATACAATGATGCTGTGCAGCATGGCGGTGCTGCTGTGCAGCTATAGGAGCTGTAATTAACCCCATTATCCCCCTCTAACCCCATTATTTCCCCTATAGGATCCCCTATAGGATCCCCTATATGCTCTATAGGATGATGCTGTGCAGTCACCCCATTATATCCCCCCTCTAACCCCATTATATCCCCTATAGGAGCAGTGTTCCCCCCTCTAACCCCATTATCTCCCTTTCTGACCCCATTATCCCCCTCTAACCCCATTATCTCCCCTATAGGATCTCTATAGGATCCCTATACCATGATGCTGTGCAGTGCAGTGGTGCTGCTGTGCAGTCACCCCATTATATCCCCCTATAACCCCATTATCTCCCCATTTCCCCCCTATTTCCCCCCATATCTCCCCTCTAACCCCATTATCTCCCCATTATCCCCTATAGGATCCCTATAGGATCTATATGATGATGCTGTGCAGTATGGCGGTGCTGCTGTGCAGCCTGGCGCTGACGTCGGCCGTGGTGTTTCACGCTTATTACCTCAAACATCAGTTCTACCCCACGGTGGTTTATCTCACCAAGTCCAGCCCCAGTATGGCCGTGAGTCACCCTATGTACACCCTATATAAACCCTATATATACCCTATAGACCCTATATATACCCTATATACACCCTATACATCCTATATAAACCCTATATACCCTATATAAGCCCTATACATCCTATACACCCTATACACCCTATATACCCAATATACACCCTATATACCCAATATACACCTTATATACCCTATATAAACCCTATATACCCTATATAAACCCTATATACCCTATATACACCCTATATAAACCCTATATACCCTATATACACCCTATATACCCTATATACACCCTATATACCTTATATACCCTATATAAACCCTATATACCCTATATGCACCTTATATACCCTATATAAACCCTATACACCCTATATACCCTATATGCCCTATATAAACCCTGTATACCCTATATACACCCTATATACCCTATATACACCCTATATACCCTATATAAACCCTATATACCCTATATACACCCTATAGACCCTATATACACCCTATATACCCTATATAAACCCTATATACCCTATATAAACCCTATATATCCTATATAAACCCTATATACCCTATAACCACCCTATATACCCTATATACACCCTATACACCCTATATACCCTATATACACCCTATATATCCTATATAAACCCTATATACCCTATATACCCTATATACGCCCTATAGACCCTATATAAACCCTATATACCCTATATACCCTATAACCACGCTATAGACCCTATATACACCCTATATACCCTATATAAACCCTGTATACCCTATATACACCCTATATACCCTATATGCCCTATATACCCTATATACCCTATAACCACCCTATATACCCTATAACCACCCTATATACCCTATATACACCCTGTATACCCTATATACACCCTATATACCCTATATACCCTATATAAACCCTATATACCCTATATACATCCTATATACCCTATATACCCTATATAAACCCTATATAGCCTATATCCCCTATAACCGCCCTATATCCCCTATAACCGCCCTATATCCCCTATAACCGCCCTATATCCCCTATAACCGCCCTATATCCCCTATATACCCCCCATATCCCCTATATCCCCCCCATATCCCCTATAACTGCCCTATATCCCCTATAACCGCCCTATAACC
>NW_015439946.1:33608-39478 GCF_001577835.2 Coturnix japonica | reverse complement strand
TGGGGTTTTGTGGGGGTTTTATGGGGTTTTTGGGGTGTTTATGGGGTTTTTGGGGTGTTTATAGGGTTTTTTGGGGTGTTCTATGGGTTTTTGGGCTGTTTATGGGGTTTTTAGGGTGTTTATGGGGTTTTTGGGGTCTTTTATGGGGTTTTTAGGGTGTTTATGGGGTTTTTAGGGTGTCTTATGGTCTGTTTTATGGGGTTTTTGGGGTGTTCTATGGGTTTTTGGGCTGTTTTATGGGGTTTTTAGGGTGTTTATGGGGCTTTTAAGGGGGTTTATGGGGTTTTTGGGGTGTTTATGGGGTTTTTGGGGTCTTTTATGGGGTTTTTAGGGTGTTTATGGGGTTTTTGGGGTCTTTTATGGGGTTTTTAGGGGGTTTTATGGGGTTTTTAGGGTCTTTTATGGGGTTTTTGGGGCTGTTTTATGGAGTTTTTGGGGTATCTTATGGGGTTTTGGGCTGTTTATGGGGTTTTTGGGTATCTTATGGGGTTTTTGGGGTGTTTATGGGG
The DNA here is from genome assembly GCF_001577835.2 of Coturnix japonica. Taxonomy (NCBI): domain Eukaryota; kingdom Metazoa; phylum Chordata; class Aves; order Galliformes; family Phasianidae; genus Coturnix; species Coturnix japonica. The sequence continues at coordinate 38,969 of NW_015439946.1, read as the reverse complement.
TTTTTGGGGTGCTTAAGGGGTTTTTAGGGTGTTTATGGGGTTTTTAGGGTGTTTATGGGGTTTTTGGGGTCTTTTATGGGGTTTTGAGGGGGTTTTATGGGGTTTTTGGGGTGTTTTATGGGGTTTTTAGGGTATCTTATGGGGTTTTGAGGGGGTTTTATGGGGTTTTTAGGGTGTTTTATGAGGTTTTGGGGCTGTTTTATGGAGTTTTTGGGGTATCTTATGGGGTTTTGGGGCTGTTTATGGGGTTTTTGGGTATCTTATGGGGTTTTTGGGGTGTTTATGGGGTTTTTGGGGTCTTTTATGGGGTTTTTGGGGTGTTTATGGGGTTTTTGGGGTGCTTAAGGGGTTTTTAGGGTGTTTATGGGGTTTTTAGGGTGTTTATGGGGTTTTTTGGGGCTGTTTTATGGGGTTTTTAGGGTGTTTATGGGGTTTTTGGGGTCTTTTATGGGGTTTTTGGGGTGTTTATGGGGTTTTTAGGGTGTTTTATGGGGTTTTTAGGGTGTTTATGGGGTTTTGAGGGAGTTTTATGGGGTTTTTGGGGTCTTTTATGGGGTTTTTGGGGTGTTTATGGGGTTTTTAGGGTGTTTTATGGGGTTTTTNTTTATGGGGTTTTTAGGGTGTTTTATGGGGTTTTTAGGGTGTTTTATGGGGTTTTTGGGGTCTTTTATGGGGTTTTGAGGGGGTTTTTGGGGTCTTTTATGGGGGTTTTGAGGAGTTTTATGGGGTTTTTGGGGTGTTTATGGGGTTTTTAGGGTGTTTATGGGGTTTTTAGGGTGTCTTATGGGCTGTTTTATGGGGGTTTTGGGGTGTTTATGGGGTTTTGAGGGGGTTTTATGGGGTTTTTGGGGTCTTTTATGGGGTTTTTGGGATAACTTATGGGGTTTTTGGGGTGTTTATGGGGTTTTTAGGGTGTTTGGGGGTTTTTAGGGTGTTTATGGGGTTTTTGGGGTATCTTATGGGGTTTTTGGGGTAACTCATGGGGTTTTTAGGGTGTTTATGGGGTTTTTGGGGTGTTTATGGGGTTTTTAGGGTGTTTGGGGGTTTTTAGGGTGTTTATGGGGTTTTTAGGGTATCTTATGGGGTTTTTGGGGTATCTTGTGGGGTTTTTAGGGTGTTTATGGGGGTTTTGGGGCTGTTTTATGGGGTTTTTGGGGTATCTTATGGGGTTTTTGGGGTATCCTATGGGGTTTTTAGGGTGTTTATGGGATTTTTGGGGTCTTTTATGGGGTTTTTGGGGTGTTTATGGGGTTTTTGGGGTGTTTATGGGGTTTTTGGGCTGTTTATGGGGTTTTTGGGTTAACTTATGGGGTTTTTGGGGTGTTTATGGGGTTTTTGGGGTCTTTTATGGGGTTTTTAGGGTGTTTATGGGGTTTTTAGGGTGTTTTATGGAGTTTTTGGGTATCTTATGGGGTTTTTGGGGTGTTTATGGGGTTTTTAGGGTGTTTATGGGATTTTTGGGGTCTTTTATGGGGTTTTGAGGGGGTTTTATGGGGTTTTTAGGGTATCTTATGGGGTTTTTAGGGTGTTTATGGGGTTTTTGGGCCTGTTTTATGGGGTTTTTAGGGTGTTTATGGGGTTTTTAGGGTGTCTTATGGGCTGTTTTATGGGTTTTTTAGGGTGTTTATGGGGTTTTTGGGGGTCTTTTATGGGGTCTTTGGGGCTGTTTTATGGGGTTTTTAGGGAGTTTATGGGGTTTTTAGGGTGTTTTATGAGGTTTTGGGGGTCTTTTATGGGGGTTTTTGGGCTGTTTTATGGGGGATTTTGGGGTGTCTTATGGGGGTTTTGGGGGCATTTTATGGGGTTTTTGAGGTGTTTTATGGGGTGTTTATGGGGTTTTTGGGTATTTTATGGGGTTTTTAGTGTGTTTATGGGGTTTTGGGTCCATTTTATGGGGTATTGGGTCTGTTTTATGGGGTTTTTGGGGGGCATTTTATAGGGTTTTTGAGGTGTTTTATGGGGTGTTTATGGGGTTTTTGGGGTGTCTTATAGGTTTTTAGGGCATTTAATGGGGTTTTTAGGCTTATCTTATGGGGTTTTTGGGACTGATTTTTGGATTTTTGGGCTGTCATGGGGGTTTTAGGGTATTTTATGGGGTTTGGGGGCTGTTTTATGGGGTTTTTGGGGCATCTTATGGCATTTTTGGGGCATCTTATGGGTTTTGGGGCATTTTATGGGTTTTTGGGGCATCTTATGGGTTTTTGGGGCTGTTTTATGGGGTTTTGGGGGTCATTTAATGGCGTTTTTGGGGCATCTTATGGCATTTTTGGGGCTGTTTTATGGGGTTTTTAGCATCCTTATGGGTTTTTGGGGCTGTTCTATGGGGTTTTGGGGGTCATTTAATGGCGTTTTTGGGGTATTTTATGGGGTTTTTAGTGTGTTTATGGGGTTTTGGGTCCATTTTATGGGGTATTGGGGCTGTTTTATGAGGTTTTTGGGGGTCATTTGAGGTGTTTTATGGGTTGTTTATGGGGTTTTTGGGGCGTTTTGTAGGTTTTTAGGTCATTTAATGGGGTTTTTAGGCTTATCTTATGGGTTTTTGGGGCATTTTATGGGGTTTTTTGGGTGTCTTATGGGCTGTTTTATGGGGGTTTTGGGGTGTTTATGGGGCGTTTAGGTGGGTTTATGGGGTTTTTGGGTCCATTTTATGGGGTTTTGGGTCCATTTTATGGGGTTTTGGGGCTGTTTTATGGGGTTTTTGGGGGTCATTTGAGGTGTTTTATGGGTTATTTATGGGGTTTTTGGGGCGTTTTATAGGTTTTTAGGGTGCCTATAAGGGTTTTCAGGGCGTTTTATGGGGTTTTTGGGGCATTTTATGGCATTTTTGGGTTATTTTCCCCCCTTTTTCTCCCTTTATAGCACCTTATGGAACGTTCCTGGTACGCCGTGACCGAGACGTGTCTGGCCTTCACCGTGTTCCGCGACGACTTCAGCCCCCGATTCGTGGCCTTGTTCACCCTCCTCCTCTTCCTCAAGTGCTTCCATTGGTTGGCTGACGACCGGGTGGACTTTGTGAGCCTGAAAACCCCATAGAAACCCCATAAAACCCCATAAAAACACCATAAAACCCCATAAAACCCCATAAAACCCCATAAAACCCCTAAAAACACCATAAAACACCATAAAACACCATAAAACACCCCATAGAAACCCCATAGAAACCCCATAGAAACCCCATGAAACCCCATGAAACCCCATAAAAACCCCATAAAACACCCCCAAAAACCCCAAAACACCCCTAAAAACACCATAAAACACCATAAAACACCCCATAAAACCCCTTAAAAACACCATAAAAACCCCATAAAAACCCCATAAAACCCCTAAAAACACCATAAAACACCATAAAACACCCCATAAAACCCCATAAAACCCCATAAAACCCCATAAAACCCCATAAAACCCCATAGAAACCCCATAAAAACCCCATGAAAACCCCATAAAACCCCATAAAAACCCCATAAAACCCCATAGAAACACCATAAAAAACCCCATAAAACCCCATAAAACCCCATAAAACCCCATAAAACCCCATAAAACCCCATAAAACCCCATAAAACCCCATAGAAACCCCATAGAAACCCCATAGAAACCCCATAGAAACCATAGAAACCCCATAAAACCCCATAAAACACCCCCATAAAACCCCATAAAACCCCTTAAAACCCCATAAAACCCCATAGAAACACCATAAAACACCATAAAAACCCCATAAACCCCAAAATCACCCCAAAATCTGCCCTTTTTAGGGTCAAAATAACCCATTTCCCCCCCATTAAGTGATAAACCCCATAAAAACCCCATAAAAACCCCATAAAAACCCCATAGAAACCCCATAAAAGCCCCAAATCTGCCCTTTTTAGGGTCGAAATCACCCCATTTCCCCCCATTAAGTGATAAACCCCATAGAAACCCCATAGAAACCCCATGAAAAACCCCATAAACCCCATAGAAACCCCATAAAACCCCATAAAACCCCATAAAACCCCTTAGAAACCCCATAAAAACCCATAAAAACCCCATAAAACCCCATAAAAACCCAGAAAAACCCCATAAAACCCCAAAAAATCCCATAGAAACCTCATAAAAATCCCATAAAAAACCCCAAAAGCCCCCAAAAAACCCCATAAAAACCCCAAATCTGCCCTTTTTAGGGTCAAAATCAGCCCATTTCCCCCCATTAAGTGATAAACCCCATAGAAACCCCATAGAAACCCCAAATCTGCCCCTTTTAGGGTCAAAAACGACCCATTTCCCCCCATTAAGTGATAAACCCCATAGAAACCCCATAGAAACCCCATAGAAACCCCATAAAAATCCCGTAAACCCCATAAAAACCCCATAAAAACCCCATAGAAACCCCATAAAAACCCCAAATCTGCCCCTTTTAGGGTCGAAATCAACCTATTTCCCCCCATTAAGTGATAAACCCCATAAAAACCCCATAGAAACCCCTTAAAAACCCCACAAAAAACCCCATAAAAACCCAAAAAAACCCCATAAAACCCCATAAACCCCGTAAAACCCCCATAAAACCCCATAAAACCCCATAAAACCCCTTAGAAACCCCATAAAAACCCCATAAAAATGCCATAAAAACCCCAAATCTGCCCTTTTTAGGGTCGAAATCAACCCATTTCCCCCCCTATTAACAAATAAACCCCATAAAAACCCCAAATCTGCCCATTTTAGGATCAAAATCAACCTATTTCCCCCCCATTAAGTGATAAACCCCATAGAAACCCCATAAAAGCCCCATAGAAACCCCATAGAAACCCCATAGAAACCCCATAAAACACCCCCAAAAACCCCATAAAACACCATAAAACCCATAGAAACCCCTTTAAAAACCCCATAAAACCCCTTAAAAACCCCATAAAAACCCCAAATCTGCCCTTTTTAGGGTCAAAATCAGCCCATTTTCCCTCGATTAAGAGATAAACCCCATAAAAACCCCATTAAAACCCCCAAATCTGCCCTTTTTAGGGTCGAAATCATCCCATTCCCCCCCATTAAGTGATAAACCCCATAAAAACCCCATAAAAACCCCATAAAAGCCCCAAATCTGCCCTTTTTAGGGCCAAAATCATCCCATTTCCCCCCCTATTAATAAATAAACCCCATAAAAACCCCAAATCTGCCCATTTTTTGGGTCAAAATGAGCCATTTTCTCCCCTTTTCCCCATTACCAGATGGAGCGGAGCCCCAACATCTCGTGGCTCTTCCATTTCCGGATCATCTGTGAGTTTTAATGGGCTTTTAATGGGGTATTAATGGGGTTTTAATGGGGCTTTAATGGGGCTTTAATGGGGTTTTAATGGGTTTTAATGGGGTTTTAATGGGGTTTTAAAGGGGTTTTAA
>NW_015439946.1:27231-29120 GCF_001577835.2 Coturnix japonica | reverse complement strand
GTTTTAATGGGGTTTTAATGGGGTTTTAATGGGGTTTTAAAGGGGTTTTAAAGGGGTTTTAATGGGGTTTTAATGGGGTTTTAATGGGGTTTTAATGGGGTTTTAAAGGGGCTTTTAATGGGGTTTTAATGGGGTTTTAGGGGCATTTTGGGGTTTTATTGGGGTTTTAAAGGGTTTTTGGGGCTGTATCCCATAATAAGCTCAATAATAGGGTTGTATTGGGGTCTTAAAGGGGTTTTATTGGGGTTTAAAGGGGTTTTAGGGGCTGCATCCCATAATAGGGTTAATTAATGGGGTTTTAATGGGGTTTTAGGGGCTGTATCCCATAATAAGCTCCATTAATGGGGTCCTATTGGGGTCTTAATGGGCTGCATCCCATAATAGGGTTAATTAATGGGGTCCTATTGGGGTCTTAAAGGGGTTTTAAAGGGGTTTTGGGGGCTGCATCCCATAATAAGCTCCATTAATGGGGTCATATTGGGGTTTTAAAGGGCTTTTATTGGGGTTTTAGGGGCTTTATCCCATAATAAGATCAATAATGGGGTCGTATTGGGGTCTTAAAGGGGTTTTAATGGGGTTTTAATGGGGTTTTAATGGGCTTTTAATGGGGTTTTAATGGGGTTTTAAAGGGGCTTTAGGGGCTACATCCCATAATAAGCTCCATTAATGGGGTCCTATTGGGGTCTTAAAGGGGTTTTATTGGGGTTTTAGGGGTTCCATCCCATAATAAGCTCAATAATGGGGTCGTATTGGGGTTTTATTGGGCTTTTAATGGGCTTTTAATGGGCTTTTAATGGGCTTTTAATGGGGTTTTAAAGGGGTTTTAAAGGGGTTTTAATGGGGTTTTAATGGGGTTTTAATGGGGTTTTATTGGGGTTTTAATGGGGTTTTAATGGGGTTTTATGGGGTTTTATGGGGTTTTATGGGGTTTTATGGGGTTTTAATGGGGCTTTAATGGGGCTTTAATGGGGCTTTAAAGGGGTTTTAATGGGGTTTTAGGGGCATATTGGGGTTTTAATGGGGTTTTAATGGGGTTTTAATGGGGTTTTATTGGGGTTTTATTGGGGTTTTATTGGGGTTTTATTGGGGTTTTAAAGGGGTTTTAGGGGCTGTATCCCATAATGAGCTCAATAATGGGGTCGTATTGGGGTTTTAAAGGGGCTTTAGGGGCTGCATCCCATAATAAGCTCCATTAATGGGGTCATATTGGGGTTTTAAAGGGGTTTTATTGGGGTTTTAGGGGCTGCATCCCATAATAAGATCAATTAATGGGGTCGTATTGGGGTCTTAAAGGGGTTTTAATGGGGTTTTAATGGGGTTTTAATGGGGTTTTAAAGGGGTTTTAGGGGTTCCATCCCATAATAAGCTCCATTAATGGGGTCCTATTGGGGTCTTAATGGGCTGCATCCCATAATAGGGTTAATTAATGGGGTCCTATTGGGGTCTTAAAGGGTTTTTAGTGGCTGTATCCCATAATAAGCTCCATTAATGGGGTCGTATTGGGGTCTTAAAGGGGTTTTATTGGGGTTTTAATGGGGTTTTAGGGGCTGCATCCCATAATAGGGTTAATTAATGGGGTTTTAAAGGGGCTTTAGGGGCTGCATCCCATAATAAGCTCCATTAATGGGGTCCTATTGGGATCTTAATGGGCTGCATCCCATAATAGGGTTAATTAATGGGGTTTTATTGGGGTCTTAAAGGGGTTTTGGGGGCTCCATCCCATAATAAGCTCCATTAATGGGGTCATATTGGGGTTTTAAAGGGGTTTTATTGGGGTTTTAGGGGTTCCATCCCATAATAAGATCAATTAATGGGGTCATATTGGGGTTTTTGGAGTTCCATCCCATAATGAGCTTAATGGGGTTTTAATGGGGTTTTAATGGGGTTTT
>NW_015439946.1:22284-24165 GCF_001577835.2 Coturnix japonica | reverse complement strand
CATTATTTCCACCTTATATCCCCCCATTATTTCCCCTATATCCCCCATTATTTCCCCTATATCCCCCCATTATTTCCCCTATATCCCCCCATTATTTCCCCTATATCCCCCATTATTTCCCCTATATCCCCCATTATTTCCCCTATATCCCCCATTTCCCCTATATCCCCCCATTTCCCCTATATCCCCATTTCCCCCTATATCCCCCCATTTCCCCTATATCCGCCCATTTCCCCCCGCCCCTATATTTTTTTTTTTTTTTTTTTTTTTTTATTTTTTTTTCCCCCCCCATTTCCCCTATATCCCCCATTTCCCCTATATCCCCCCATTTCCCCTATATCCCCCCATTTCCCCTATATCCCCCATTATTTCCCCTATATCCCCCATTATTTCCCCTATATCCCCCATTATTTCCCCTATATCCCCCATTATTTCCCCTATATCCCCCATTATTTCCCCTATACCCCCATAGTACGCCATACTGCTGACCATGGTGCTGACCATCTTCATCAAGTACGTCCTTCACTCCATTGACCTGCACAACGACAACCCCTGGGACAGCAAGGCCGTCTACATGCTCTACACCGAGCTCTTCACCGGTATTAATAGGGTTTTTTGCCCATTTTTCCCCTTTTTCACCCCATTTTTAGGGTCGTTTGGGCCCTATGAGGGTCATTCTTAAGGGGGGCTATAGGGGTTCTAAAGGGCAAATCCCAATTGGGTTATGGACAGCAAGGCCGTCTACATGCTCTACACCGAGCTCTTCACTGGTATTAATAGGGTTTTTTTGCCCATTTTTCCCCCTTTTCACCCCATTTTTAGGGTCATTTTGGCCCTATGTTGGTCAATGTGTCATCAATAAGGGGGCTTATAGGGGTTCTGAATAGGAAATCCCAATTGGGTTAGGGACAGCAAGGCCGTCTACATGCTCTACACCGAGCTCTTCACCGGTATTAATAGGGTTTTTTGTCCATTTTTCCCCTTTTTCACCCCATTTTAAGGGTCGTTTGGGCCCTATGAGGGTCATCCATAAGGGTTGATATAGGGGTTCTGAATAGGAAATCCCAATTGGGTTAGGGACAGCAAGGCCGTCTACATGCTCTACACCGAGCTCTTCACTGGTATTTATAGGGTTTTTTGCCCATTTTTCCCCTTTTTCACCCCATTTTTAGGGTCGTTTTGGCTCTACATGGGTCAATGTGTCATCCATAAGGGGGGTTATAGGGGTTCTGAATAGGAAATCCCAATTGGGTTAGGGACAGCAAGGCCGTCTACATGCTCTACACCGAGCTCTTCACTGGTATTAATAGGGTTTTTTTGCCCTTTTTCCCCCTTTTTCACCCCATTTTTGGGGTCGTTTGGGTCCTATGTTGGTCAGTAATTCATCATTAATGGGGGATATAGGGGTTCTGAATAGGAAATCCCAATTGGGTTCGGGACAGCAAGGCCGTCTACATGCTCTACACCGAGCTCTTCACTGGTATTAATAGGGTTTTTTGCCCATTTTTCCCCTTTTTCACCCCATTTTTAGGGTCGTTTAGGTCCTATGTTGGTCAGTAATTCATCATTGATGGGGGATATAGGGGTTCTAAAGGGCAAATCCCAATTGGGTTAGGGACAGCAAGGCCGTCTACATGCTCTACACTGAGCTCTTCACCGGTACTAATAGGGTTTTTTGCCCATTTTTCCCCTTTTTCACCCCATTTTTAGGGTCATTTTGGCCCTATGAGGGTCATCTATAAGGGGGGATATAGGGATTCTAAAGGGCAAATCTCAATTGGGTTTGGGACAGCAAGGCCGTCTACATGCTCTACACCGAGCTCTTCACCGGTATTAATAGGGTTTTTTTGCCCTTTTTTGCCCTTTTTCACCCCATTTTTA
>NW_015439946.1:17912-19052 GCF_001577835.2 Coturnix japonica | reverse complement strand
TTGGGTTCCTTATGGGTTCCTTATGGGTTCCTTATGGGTTTCTTATGGGTTCCTTATGGGTTCCTTATGGGTTCCTTATGGGTTCCTTATGGGTTCATTGGGTTCCTTATGGGTTCCTTATGGGTTCCTTATGGGTTCATTGGGTTTGGTTGACCCCAATGTCGATCATTTGGGGTTTGTTGGACCCCAACCCACCGCGGCTCATCCCCATCCCATATAAGGACACTTGGGGTCCCTTTGAGCCCCATTTCCACCCCATAGGAGCCTCTTTTCCCCCATAGGGTTCATTAAGGTCATCCTATATATGGCCTTCATGACCATCATGATCAAGGTCCACACCTTCCCCCTCTTCGCCATCCGCCCCATGTACCTGGCCATGAGGTGAGTCCCTGATCCCAATGGATCCCAATAGATCCCTGATCCCAATGGATCCCAATGGATCCCAATAGATCCCAATAGATCCCTGATCCCAACCCCAGTTAATCCCAATAGGTCCCAATGAATCCCAATGGGTCCCTGATCCCAACCCCAGTTGACCCCAATAGATCCCGGATCCCAATTGATCCCAATGGATCCCTGATCCCAACCCCAGTTGATCCCAATGGGTCTCAATAAGTCCCAATAGGTCCCAACAGATCCCTGATCCCAAGCCCAGTTGACCCCAATGGATCCCAATAGGTCCCAATAGATCCCTGATCCCAAGCCCAGTTGATCCCAGTGGGTCCCAATAGATCCCAATAGGTCCCTGATCCCAACCCCAGTTGACCCCAATGGATCCCTGACCCCAATGGATCCTCACCTCAATGGGATCCCCAATCCCCCCATAATGGGACCCACACCCCATTGGGACCCCAATAACCCCCATGGGACCCCCACCCTATTGGGACCGTAATAACCCCCATTGGGATCCCCAATCCCTCCCCCATGGGACCCCAATAACCCCCTATGGGACCCCAATAACCCCATGGGACCCCAATAACCCCCATGGGACCCCAATAACCCCTATGGGACCCCAATAACCCCCCATGGGACCCCAATAACCCCCCATGGGACCCCAATAACCCCCAGTGGGACCCCAATAATCCCCTATGGGACCCCAATAACCCCCATGGGACCCCAATAACCCCCCATGGGACCCCA
>NW_015439946.1:9135-17088 GCF_001577835.2 Coturnix japonica | reverse complement strand
GACCCCAATAACCCCCTATGGGACCCCAATAACACCATTGGGACCCCAATAACCCCCCATGGGACCCCAATAACCCCCATTGGGACCCCAATAACACCATTGGGACCCCAATAACCCCCCATGGGACCCCAATAACCCCCTATGGGACCCCAATAACCCCTTATGGGACCCCAATAACCCCCTATGGGACCCCAATCTCCCCCTATGTGACCCCAATAACCCCATTGGGACCCCAATAACCCCCTTTGGGACCCCAATAACCCCCCTATGGGACCCCAATAACCCCCTATGGGACCCCCACCCCATTGGGACCCCAATAACCCCCCATGTGACCCCAATAACCCCCCATGGGACCCCAATAACCCCCATGGGACCCCAATAAGCCCCAATGGGACCCCAATAACCTCTATGGACCCCAATAACCCCCCATGGGACCCCAATAACCCCAATGGGACCCCAATCTCCCCCATGGGACCCCAATCTCCACCATGGGACCCCAATAACCCCCCATGGGACCCCAATCCCCCCCATGGGACCCCAATAACCCCTATGGGACCCCAATAATCCCCCATGGGACCCCAATAACCCCCCTATGGGACCCCAATAACCCCTATGGGACCCCAATAACCCCTATGGGACCCCAATAACCCCCAATGGGACCCCCCCCCATTGCAGGCAGTTCAAGAAGGCGGTGACGGACGCCATCATGTCTCGTCGCGCCATCCGCAACATGAACACGCTGTGAGTTGGGGGGCGATCGTCCCTATGGGGTGGGTTTGGGGTCGGGATGGGGTGGGTTTGGGGTCAGGGTGGTTTTGGGTTGGATTTGGGGTCATTTTGGGGTGGATTTGGGGTGGGTTTGGGGTCAGGGTGGTTTTAGGGTTGTTTTGGGGTGGATTTGGGGTTGGGATGGTTTTGGGTTGGATTTGGGGTCATTTTGGGGTGGGTTTGGGGTCATTATGGGGTGGGTTTGGGGTCGGGGTGGTTTTGGGTTGGATTTGGGCTCATTTTGGGTTGGATTTGGGGTGGATTTGGCGTTGTGGTGGTTTTGGGTTGGATTTGGGATCATTTTGGGGTGGTTTTGGGCTCATTTTGGGCTGGATTTGGGTTGGATTTGGGGTAGTTTTGGGCTGGATTTGTCTCATTTTGGGCTGGATTTGTCTCATTTTGGGGTGGTTTAGGCTCAATTTGGGGTGGTTTTGGGTTGGATTTGGGGTCATTTTGGGGTGGTTTTGGGCTGGATTTGGGATGGTTTTGGGTTGAATTTGGGGTCGGGATGGTTTTGGGGTGGATTTGGGGTGGGTTTGGGGTCATTTTGGGGTGGAATTGGGGTCTTTGGGTTGGATTTGGGGTCGTTATGGGGTGGGTTTGGGGTCGGGGTGGTTTTCGGTTGGATTTGGGGTCATTTTGGGGTGGTTTTGGGTTGGATTTGGGGTGGTTTTGGGCTAATTTTGGGTTGGATTTGGGTTGCTTTTGGGGTCGGGGTGGTTTTGGGTTGGATTTGGGGTAGTTTTGGGCTGGATTTGTCTCATTTTGGGTTGATTTAGGCTCATTTTGGGGTGGTTTTGGGTTGGATTTGGGCTCATTTTGGGCTGGATTTGTCTCGTTTTGGGGTGGTTTCAGCTCATATTGGGATCATTTTGGGTTGGATTTGGGCTCATTTTGGGCTGGATTTGGGGTTGGGATGGTTTTGGGTTGTTTTTGGGTTGGATTTGGGGTAGTTTTGGGGTAGTTTAGGCTCATTTTGGGCTGGATTTGGGCTGGATTTGGGGTCAGGATGGTTTTGGGTTGGATTTGGGGTAGTTTTGGGCTGGATTTATCTCATTTTGGGGTGGTTTAGGCTCATTTTGGGTTGGATTTGGGCTCATTTTGGGTTGGATTTGGGGTCGGGATAGTTTTGGGTTGGATTTGGGGTGGTTTTGGGGTGGTTTAGGCTCATTTTGGGGTCATTTTGGGCTCATTTTGGGTTGGATTTGGGCTGGATTTGGGGTCGGGATGGTTTTGGGTTGGTTTTGGGTTGGATTTGGGGTAGTTTTGGGCTGGATTTGTCTCATTTTGGGCTGGCTTTGTCTCATTTTGGGCTGGATTTGTCTCATTTTGGGCTGGTTTAGGCTCATTTTGGGGTGGTTTTGGGGTGGTTTTGGGCTGGATTTGGGGTGGATTTGGGGTCGGGATGGTTTTGGGTTGGATTTGGGGTGGTTTTGGGGTCATTTTGGGGTGGATTTGGGTTGGGTTTGGGGTGGTTTTGGGGTAGGGGTGGTTTTGGGTTGGAATTGGGGTCGGGGTGGGTTTGGGGTCATTATGGGGTGGGGTTTGGGTTGTTTATGGGTGGGTTTTGGGTTGTTGTGGGGTGGTTTGGGTGTTTTTGGTGGTATGGGGTCGTTTTTGGGTCCGTCTGGGTGTTTGGGGGTCGTTGTGTGGGTGGGGTTGGGGCGTTATGGGCGGGTTTGAAGTGAATTTGTGGGTAGTTGGGGTGGATTTGGGTCATTTTGGGTGGGTTTTTGGGGTGGATTGGGGTGGATTGGGGTACGGGGATGGTGTTTTGGGTTGGGATTTGGGGCATTTTTGGGGTGGATTGGGGTGTTTTTGGGTTGGATTTGGTCATTTGGGGTGATTTGGGGTGTTTTTGGGTTGGATTTTGGGGTCATTTGGGTAGATTTGGGTTGGATTTGGGGTGGTTTGGGCTCATTTGGTAGGTTTTAGTGGTTGTTGAAGGTGATGTTTTCGGGTTGGATTGGGGTGGATTTGGGGTGTTTTTGGGTTGGATTTGGGGTCATTTTGGGGTGGATTTGGGGTGTTTTTGGGTTGGATTTGGGGTCATTTTGGGGTAGATTTGGGTTGGATTTGGGGTGGTTTTGGGCTCATTTTGGGGTAGTTTTAGGTTGGTTTTGAGGTGATTTTCGGGTTGGATTTGGGGTCATTTTGGGGTGGTTTTGGGTTGGATTTGGGCTCATTTTGGGGTGGTTTTGGGCTCATTTTGGGGTCATTTTGGGTTGGATTTGGGGTCTGTTTGGGTTGGGTTTGGGGTGGGTTTGGGGTCGTTATGGGGTGGGTTTGGGGTCGTTATGGGGTGGGTTTGGGGTCGGGATGGTTTTGGGTTGGATTTGGGCTCATTTTGGGGTGATTTTGGGCTCATTTTGGGGTCATTTTGGGTTGGATTTGGGGTCTTTTTGGGTTGAGTTTGGGGTGGATTTGGGGTCGTTATGGGGTGGGTTTGGGGTCGGGGTGGTTTTGGGTTGGATTTGGGGTGGATTTGGGGTTGTTTTGGGGTTATTTTGGGTTGGATTTGGGGTCAGGATGGTTTTGGGTTGGATTTGGGCTCATTTTGGGGTCGGGGTGGTTTTGGGTTGGATTTGGGGTGGATTTGGGGTCGGGATGGTTTTAAGGTGGATTTGGGATTATTTTGGGTTGGATTTGGGGTGGATTTGGGGTTGGGATGGTTTTGGGTTGGATTTGGGGTCATTTTGGGTTGGATTTGGGTTGGTTTTGGGTTGGATTTGGGGTAGTTTGGGGCTGGATTTGTCTCATTTTGGGGTGGTTTTGGGTTGGATTTGGGCTGGATTTGGGGTGGATTTGGGGTCGGGATGGTCTTGGGGTGCATTTAGGGTTGTTTTTGGGTTGGATTTGGGCTCATTTTGGGCTGGATTTGGGGTCAGGATGGTTTTGGTTTGGATTTGGGCTGGATTTGGGCTCATTTTGGGGTAGTTTTGGGCTGGTTTAGGCTCATTTTGGGCTGGTTTAGGCTCATTTTGGGCTGGTTTTGGCTCATTTTAGGCTGGATTTGTCTCATTTTGGGGTGGTTTAGGCTCATTTTGGGGTGGTTTTGGGTTGGATTTGGGCTCATTTTGGGTTGGATTTGGGCTGGATTTGGGGTGGATTTGGGGTCAGGATGGTTTTGGGTTGGATTTGGGTTGGATTTGGGCTCCTTTTGGGGTGGATTTGGGGTCAGGATGGTTTTGGGTTGGTTTTGGGGTAGTTTGGGGCTGGATTTGTCTCATTTTGGGCTGGTTTGGGGTTGGATTTGGGCTCATTTTGGGCTGGATTTGGGGTGGTTTTGGGGTAGTTTAGGCTCATTTTGGGCTGGATTTGGGCTCCTTTTGGGCTGGATTTGGGGTCAGGATGGTTTTGGGTTGGTTTTGGGGTAGTTTAGGCTCATTTTGGGCTGTTTTTGTCTCATTTTGGGCTGGTTTTGTCTCATTTTGGGGCTGAATCTCCCCTTTTATCCCCACACATCCCAGTTACCCCGATGCCACCCCGGAGGAGCTTCAATCCATGGACAACGTCTGCATCATCTGCAGGGAAGAAATGGTGACGGGGGCCAAACGTCTGCCCTGCAACCACATCTTCCACACCAGGTTTGTAGGGCCGTTATGGGGTCCCCTATGGAAGGTTATGGGGTTAATGGGATTAATAGGATCTCTATGTTTTCCCATTAACAGCTGCCTGAGGTCGTGGTTCCAGAGGCAGCAGACCTGCCCCACGTGTAGGATGGATGTTCTTCGTGCTTCCCTGCCCCCACAACCCCAACCCGAAGCTGCTGAGCAGAACCCGGCCCCCCCCCAAAACCCCCCGGGGGCTCAGCCCCAAAACTGTGAGCGGCCCAAATGGGTTTTCCTTATTGGGGTCTGGGGTCCCTTTGGGGTTATAGGATCCCTTTGGGGGGCTATGGGGTCCCTTTAGGGCTATAGGATCCCTTTGGGGCTATGGGGTCCCTTTGTGGCTATGGGGTCCCTTTGTGGCTATGGGGTCCTTTTGGGGCTATGGGGTCCCTTTAGGGTTAAGGGCTATGGGGTCCCTTTGGGGTTATGGGGTCCCTATAGGGCTATGGGGTCCCTTTAGGGCTATGGGGTCCCTTTGGGGTTATAGGATCCCTTTGGGGCTATAGGATCCCTTTGGGGCTATGGGGTCCTTTTGGGGCTATGGGGTCCTTTTAGGGCTATGGGGTCCCTTTGGGGTTATAGGATCCCTTTGGGGGGCTATGGGGTCCCGTTGGGGCTATGGGGTCCCTTTAGGGCTATAGGGTCCCTTTAGGGTTAAGGGCTATGGGGTCCCTTTGGGGCTATGGGGTCCTTTTAGGGCTGTGGGGTCCCTTTAGGGTTAAGGGCTATAGGATCCCTTTGGGGCTATAGGATCCCTTTGGGGTTATGGGGTCCCTTTAGGGCTATAGGATTCCTTTTAGGGCTATAGGACCCCCTTTGGGGCTCAGGGTTATGGGGTCCCTTTGGGTTATGGGGTCCCTTTGGGGCTATAGGATCCCTTTGGGGCTATGGGGTCCCTTTAGGGCTATGGGGACCCTTTAGGGCTATAGGATCCCTTTAGGGTTAAGGGATATAGGGTCCCTATGGGGTTATGGGGTCCCTTTAGGGCTATAGGATCCCTTTGGGGCTCAGGGCTATGGGGTCCCTTTGGGGTTATGGGGTCCCTTTGGGGCTGTGGGTCCTTTTAGGGCTGTGGGGTCCCGAAGCTGCTGAGCAGAACCCGGCCCCCCCCCAAAACCCCCCGGGGGCTCAGCCCCAAAACTGTGAGCGGCCCAAATGGGTTGTCCTTATTGGGGTCTGGGGTCCCTTTGGGGTTATAGGATCCCTTTGGGGCTATGGGGTCCTTTTGGGGCTATGGGGTCCCTTTGGGGCTGTGGGGTCCTTTTAGGGCTATGGGGTCCCTTTGGGGCTATAGGATCCCTTTGGGGCTATGGGGTCCCTTTAGGGTTAAGGGCTATGGGGTCCCTTTTGGGGCTATGGGGTCCATTTAGGGCTATAGGACCCCCTTTGGGGCTCAGGGCTATGGGGTCCCTTTGGGGCTATGGGGTCCTTTTAGGGCTATGGGGTCCCTTTGGGGTTATAGGATCCCCTTTGGGGCTATGGGGTCCCTTTAGGGCTATGGGGTCCCTTTGTGGCTATGGGGTCCTTTTGGGGCTATGGGGTCCCTTTAGGGTTAAGGGCTATAGGGTCCATTTGGGGTTATGGGGTCCCTTTGTGGCTATGGGGTCCCTTTGTGGCTATGGGGTCCCTTTGGGGTTATGGGGTCCCTTTAGGGCTATAGGATCCCTTTGGGGTTATGGGGTCCCTTTAGGGTTAAGGGCTACGGGGTCCCTTTGTGGCTATGGGGTCCCTTTGTGGCTATGGGGTCCCGTTGGGGCTATGGGGTCCCGTTGGGGCTATGGGGTCCTGTTGGGGCTATGGGGTCCTGTTGGGGCTATGGGGTCCCTTTGTGTCTATGGGGTCCCTTTGTGTCTATGGGGTCCCTTTAGGGCTATAGGATCCCTTTGGGGCTATGGGGTCCCTTTAGGGTTAAGGGCTATGGGGGCCCTTTGTGTCTATGGGGTCCCTTTGTGTCTATGGGGTCCCTTTGTGGCTATGGGGTCCCTTTGTGGCTATGGGGTCCCTTTGTAGCTATGGGGTCCCTTTGTGGCTATGGGGTCCCTTTGGGGGGCTATGGGGTCCCTTTAGGGCTATAGGATCCCTTTGGGGCTCAGGGCTATGGGGTCCCTTTGGGGCTGTGGGGTCCCGAAGCTGCTGAGCAGAACCCGGCCACCCCACAGAACCCCCCGGGGGCTCAGCCCCAAAACTGTGAGCGGCCCGACCCTATAAAACACATACGGGTTTTCCTTATTGGGTTATGGGGTCCCTTTAGGGTTATGGGGTCCCTTTAGGGCTATGGGGTCCCGTTGGGGCTATGGGGTCCCTTTGGGGCTATAGGATCCCTTTGGGGTTATGGGGTCCCTTTAGGGCTATAGGATTCCTTTTAGGGCTATAGGACCCCCTTTGGGGCTCAGGNCCCTTTGGGGCTATAGGATCCCTTTGGGGTTATGGGGTCCCTTTAGGGCTATAGGATTCCTTTTAGGGCTATAGGACCCCCTTTGGGGCTCAGGGCTATGGAGTCCCTTTGGAGCTATGGGGTCCCTTTAGGGCTATAGGATCCTTTTAGGGTTAAGGGATATAGGGTCCCTATGGGGTTATGGGGTCCCTTTAGGGTTAAGGGCTATGGGGTCCCTTTGTGGCTATGGGACCCCTTTGTGGCTATGGGGTCCCTTTGGGGCTATGGGGTCCCTTTGTGGCTATGGGGTCCCTTTGTGGCTATGGGGTCCCTTTAGGGCTATAGGATCCCTTTAGGGCTATAGGGTCCCTTTAGGGTTAAGGGCTATGGGGTCCCTTTGGGGCTATGGGGTCCCTTTGGGGTTATAGGATCCCTTTGAGGCTCAGGGTTATGGGGTCCCTTTGGGGCTGTGGGACCCCTTTGTGTCTATGGGGTCCCTTTGGGGCTATGGGGTCCCTTTGTGTCTATGGGGTCCCTTTGTGTCTATGGGGTCCCTTTGGGGCTATAGGATCCCTTTGGGGTTATGGGGTCCCTTTGTGGCTATGGGGTCCCTTAGTGTCTATGGGGTCCCTTAGTGTCTATGGGGTCCCTTAGTGTCTATGGGGTCCCTTTGTGTCTATGGGGTCCCTTAGTGTCTATGGGGTCCCTTTAGGGCTGTGGGACCCCTTTGTGTCTATGGGGTCCCTTTGTGTCTATGGGGTCCCTTTGTGGCTATAGGATCCCTTTGTGGCTATGGGGTCCCTTTAGGGCTATGGGGTCCTTTTGTGTCTATGGGGTCCCTTTGTGTCTATGGGGTCCCTTAGTGTCTATGGGGTCCCTTTATGGCTATGGGGTCCCTTAGTGTCTATGGGGTCCCTTAGTGTCTATGGGGTCCCTTAGTGTCTATGGGGTCCCTTTGTGTCTATGGGGTCCCTTTGTGGCTGTGGGTCCCTTAGTGTCTCTAACCGCTCTGCCCCCATTACAGTCCCGCAGGGGATGCTGCCCCCTTTTCCCCCCGGGCTGTTCCCATTCTGG
Organism: Coturnix japonica; assembly: GCF_001577835.2. NCBI lineage: Eukaryota > Metazoa > Chordata > Aves > Galliformes > Phasianidae > Coturnix > Coturnix japonica. The sequence goes on along the minus strand of NW_015439946.1, from coordinate 9,261 downwards.
CCCCCCATGGCTCCGTTCCCTCCTATGCCCGGAGCACACGGACCCCAAAACCCCGACAGCCCCACAGCAGGTGAGTCCGACCCACATCAAACCCCATTACTATTATGGGGTCATTGACACCCCATT
>NW_015439946.1:7416-8612 GCF_001577835.2 Coturnix japonica | reverse complement strand
ATTAACATCCGACCCACATCAAACCCCATTACTATTATGGGGTCATTGACACCCCATTAACACCCCATTAACACCCCATTGTGACCACCCCCCATTATGACCCCTATTAACACCCCATTAATCCCCATTATACCCCATTAAACCCCATTAAACCCCATTAACACCCCATTGTGACACCCCCCATTATGACCTCCATTAACACCCCATTAATCCCCATTATACCCCATTAAACCCCATTAAACCCCATTAACACCCCATTGTGACACCCCCCATTATGACCCCCATTAACACCCCATTCACCCCATTAACCACATTATACCCCATTAACACCCCATTGTGACCCTATTAAACCCCATAAAACCCCATTAACCCTCATTAAACCCCATTATACCCCATTAAGACCCATTAACACCCACTAAACCTTATTAAACCCCATTAAAATCCCATTAACCCCATTGTGACCCTATTAAACCCGATTAAAATCCCATTAAAACCCCATTGTGACCCCATTAAACCTCATTAACACCCCATTGTGACCCTATTAAACCCTTTAAAACCCCATTAAAATCCCATTAAAACCCCATTAAAATCCCATTAAAATCCCATTAAAACCCCATTGTGACCCTATTAAACCCCATTAACACCCCATTGTGACCCCATTGAATGCCATTAACACCCATTAAACCCAATTAGCCGCCATTAAACCCCATTAAAACCCCATTAAACCCCATTAACACCTTATTGTGACCCTATAAAACCCCATTAAAACCCCATTGTGACCCCATTAAACCCCATTAAAACCCCATTGTGACCCCATTAACCCTCATTAAGCCACATTAAGACCCATTAACACCCCATTGTGACCCCATTAAACCCCATTAACCCTCATTAAACCCCATCAAGACCCCATTAACACCCCATTGTGACCCCATTAATGCCCCATTGTGCCCCCCTCCCCTATTTACCCCCATTAACACCCATTGTGACCCCATTTACACCCCATTAAACCCCATTAAAACTCCATTAAAACCCCATTAAACCTTATAAAACCCCATTAAACCCCATTAACACCCCATTGTGACCCTATTAAACCCCATTAAAACCCCATTGACACCCCATTGTGACCCCATTAAACCCCATTAACCCTCATTAAACCCCATCAAGACCCCATTAACACCCCATTGTGACCCCATTAA
>NW_015439946.1:6197-6731 GCF_001577835.2 Coturnix japonica | reverse complement strand
CCATTAACACCCCATTGTGAGCCCATTAACACCCCATTATGACCACATTAACACTCATTAAACCCCATTAAGACCCATTGTGACCCCATTAAACCTCATTAACCCTCATTAAACCCCATCAAGACCCCATTAACACCCCATTGTGACCCCATTAAACCCCATTAAGACCCCATTAAACCCCATTAGCCCCCATTAAACCCCATTAAGACCCATTAACACCCCATTATGACCCCATTAANCCCCATTAAACCCCATTAAGACCCCATTAAACCCCATTAAAACCCCATTGTGACCCCATTAACCCTCATTAAGCCACATTAAGACCCATTAACAACTCATTGTGACCCCATTAAACCCCATTAAAACCCCATTAACCCCCTTTTGCCCCCATTAAACCCCATTAACACCCCATTGTGACCCCATTAAACCCCATTAAGACCCATTAACACCCCATTGTGAGCCCATTAACACCCCATTATGACCACATTAACACTCATTAAACCCCATTAAGACCCATTGTGACCCCATTAAACC
>NW_015439946.1:4743-5783 GCF_001577835.2 Coturnix japonica | reverse complement strand
ATTAAGACCCATTAACACCCCATTATGACCCCATTAACATCCCATTGTGACCCCATTACTCCCTATTTACACCCATTAACACCCCATTGTGACCCCATTAAACCCCATTAAAACCCCATTAACCCCATTGTGACCCCATTGAAGGCCATTAACCCCCATTAGCCCCCTTTAGCCCCCATTAACACCCCATTAAACCCCATTAAACCCCATTGTGACCCTATTAAACCCCATTAAAACCCCATTAACCCCATTGTGACCCTATTTACCCCCATTAACACCCATTGTGACCCCATTGAACACCATTAACCCCCGTTATCTCCCATTATCTCCCATTAAACCCCATTAAACCCTATAAAACCCCATTAAACCTTATTAAAACCCCATTGTGACCCTATTAAACCCCATTAACCCCATTGTGACCCTGCAGCCTCCACCAGAACCGGGGACGGTGGCTCCGGGTCGGACGGAACCGCGGCAGCTCCGGGTTTTGTGCTGCCCCCCCCCTGGATGGGGCTGCCATGGCCACCCCTGTTCGGTCAGTGACTGTGGGGTTATGGGGCAGATTATGGGGGTTTGGGGTCAGGTTATGGGGTTTGGGGGGGTTTTGGGGTCAGGTTATAGGGTTTGGGGTCAGGTTATGGGGTTTGGGGTCAGGTTATGGGGTTTGGGGTCAGGTTACCCCATTACCCCAGGTCTCCCCCCGATGCCTGTCCCCCCCGCTGGCTTTGCCGGGCTCACAGACGATGAGTTACTGGCCATGGAGGGACACGAGCGGCAGCTGATCCATATAACCCCATATAACCCCATATAACCCCATAATAACCCCATAATAACCCCATTACACCCCATTACACCCCATTACACCCCATTACACCCCATATCCCCCCATATAACCCCATATAACCCCATATAACCCCATACACCCCATATAACTCCATATAACCCCATATAACCCCATATCCCCCCATATAACCCCATATAACCCCATATAACCCCATATACCCCCATATAACCCCATATAACCCCATATAACCCCATAT
>NW_015439946.1:0-3881 GCF_001577835.2 Coturnix japonica | reverse complement strand
TCCTATGGGGGGTAATGGGATCCTATGGGGTTATATGGGGGGTAATGGGATCCTATGGGGTTATATGGGATCCTATAGGGGGTAATGGGATCATATGGGGTTATATGGGATCCTATGGGGTTATATGGGATCCTATAGGGGGTAATGGGATCATATGGGGTTATATGGGATCCTATGGGGTTATATGGGATCCTATGGGGGGTAATGGGATCCTATGGGGTTATATGGGATCCTATGGGGTTATATGGGATCCTATGGGGGGTAATGGGATCCTATGGGGTTATATGGGGGGTAATGGGATCCTATGGGGGGTAATGGGATCATATGGGGTTATATGGGATCCTATAGGGGGTAATGGGATCCTGTGGGGTTATATGGGGGGTAATGGGATCCTATGGGGTTATATGGGATCCTATGGGGTTATATGGGATCCTATGGGGTTATATGGGATCCTATGGGGTTATATGGGATCCTATGGGGTTATATATCCCATATAAGCCCCTATATCCCATATAATCCCTCTATGGGGTCACTATGGGGCTGGGGGGGGTGTTAGGGACTGGGGGGATGCATTAGGGACCCCTCCCCTCAATGGGGTTAATATGGGGCGGGACCCCCCCCCATATCCCATATAAGCCCCCCCATATCCCATATAAGCCCTCAATGGGGTCATTGTGGGGCAGGACCCCCCCCATATCCCATATAAGCCCCCAATGGGGTTAATATGGGGCGGGACCCCCCCATATCCCATATAAGCCCCTATATCCCATATAATCCCTCTATGGGGTCACTATGGGGCTGGGGGGGGTATTAGGGACCGAGGGGGTGCATTAGGGACCCCTCCCCATATAAGCTCTCAATGGGGTCAGTGTGGGGTGGGATCCCCCCCATATCCCATATAAGCCCCCCCATACCCCATATAAGCCCCCCCATATCCCATATAACCCCCCATATCCCATATAACCCCCATATCCCATATAATCCCCCATATCCCATATAATCCCCCTATGGGGTCACTGTGGGGTGGGACCCCCCCCATATCCCATATAAGCCCCCAATGGGGTTAATATGGGGCGGGACCCCCCCGATATCCCATATAAACCCATTGGGACCCCCCCATATCCCATATAAGCCCCCTCATATCCCATATAAGCCCTCTATGGGGTCAGTGGGGGGGTCCGGCCCCATATAAGCCCCCAATGGGGTTAATGTGGGGTGGGACCCCCCCATATCCCATATAACCCCCCATATCCCATATAACCCCCCATATCCCATATAACCCCCCATATCCCATATAACCCCCCTATGGGCCAGGATCACCTGATCTGCACACACAGAAATTCTGGAAATGTGGATCACCGTCATGGGACATATAGGGGTCAGTTTATATAGGGGAGTATAGGGTCTGTAATGGGGTATGGGGTGTATGGGGTCAGGTAATGGGGTATGGGAGCATCAATGGGGCCACCATGGTGCAGATCAAGCCAGTACCTCCATCGTGGTCATGGGACATATAGGGGTATGGGGTGTTATAGGGTATATGGGGTGTATGGGGTCAGTTATAGGGTATATGGGGTGTATGGGGTCAGTTATAGGGTATATGGGGTGTATGGGGTCAGTTATAGGGCCGCCATGGTGCAGATCAACCAGTACCTCACCGTCATGGGACATATAGGGTCAGTTATAGGGTCCTGTAAATGGGGTCAGTATGTGTGTATGAGGGTGTATGGGGTCAGTTATAGAGTGTATGGGGTATATGGGGTTGCCAGTTATAGGGTATGGGGGGTATGGGGTGTATGAGGTCAGTTATAGGGTATATGGGGTGTATGGGGTGTATGGGGGGTCAAGGTTTATAGGGTATTATGGGGTGTAATGGGGTGTGATGGGGTCAGTTATAGGGTAATATGGGGTGTTATGGGGTGTTAATAAGGGTATATGGGGTTGTAATGGGGTCAGAGTTATAGGGTATATGGGGTGTTATTGGGTCAGTTAGTAGGGTATATGGGGTGTTAATGGGGTGTTATAGGTAATAATGGGGTGTATGGGTTGTTATAGGGTGTAATGGGGTGTATGGGTCGGTAATAGGGCCACCATGGTGCAGATCAACCAGTACCTGACTGTCATGGGACATATAGGGTATGGGTATAGGGTATATGGGGTCAGTTATAGGATATGGGGTGTATGGGGTCGGTAATAGGGTATTGGGGGCATCAATGGGGACCGCCATGCTGCAGATCAACCATACCTGACGGCATCATGGACTAGTATAGGGTATTGGGGTCTTATAGGGTTCAGTAATGGGTCGTAATAGGGTCAGTGATGGGGTTGGGGTCAGGAATAGGGTCAGTTGATGGGGTTGGGGTTCAGTATATAGGGTCAGTGATGGGGTTGCGGATCAGTAAATAGGGTCAGTGATGGGGTTGTGGGTCCCCATTGGGGTTTGGGTTCAATGTTTGGGGTCAGTAATAGGGTTGGGGTTGAAGGTTTGGGGTCCCAGCCTGGAAAAACCCCATTAGCTTTACGGATCAACCTTTATGGGGTCCTAATGGGATCCATAGGGGGGGGGGGGGGTCCCCTGATATGGGGGGCTGGGCTCAACTATGGGAATCCATAAAGCCTTAATTGATTAGGAATCAATAACACCATTAATTATTAGGATTATCATTAATTATTAGGATTAATCGATCATTAATTATATCCCCCCAGCTCCCCCGTCCCACCCCCAACCCCCCCCATGACCCCCCCCCTCCATCAGCCCCCACAGACGGCCAGCAACTTCGCCTCCCCAGCGTACGGTTAAACCCCCCCTTAAATTAACCCTAATTAACCACCTTAATTAACCCTAATTAACGAGGGTTAATGGTCCCTCTATAGGGGATGGGTGGGTGAGGAAGAGGAAGGATGATGAAGGGGAGCCCAACGCGGCCGAGCTGCGACGGCGGCGCCTGGCCAGAAACTGGGGGGGGCTGGGCCACCCCCCACCGCCACAGTGGACCCCATAGGGGTTATTGCGGATATAGGGGGGGTCCCACCCCACAGATGACCCCATAGGGGTTATATGGGATACTGGGGGTTATTATGGGGATATTGGGGGGGGGTTATATGGATATGGGGGCTTATATGGGATATGGCGGAGGTTCTTATATGGGCAATGGGGGGGTCCCAACGCCCACAGTGACCGCCATAGGGGCTTATATGGATATGGGGTTAGTATGGGATAATGGGGGTTTATATGGGATATGGGGGTTATAATGGGATATGGGGAGTCCCAATGGGGCTTATATGGGAATATGGGGGGTTTATTATGGGATATGGGGGAAGCTAATAGGGGATTTTTATGGGGGGGTCCCACCCCAACACTGACCCCATAGGGGGGTTATATGGGATATGGGGGCGGTCCCAATGGGCTTATATGGGATATGGGGTTATATGGGATATGGGGAGGTCCCACCCCACAGTGACCCCATATAGGGGGGATTATATGGATATGGGGATTATATGGGATATGAGGGGGCTTATATGGGATATGAAGGGGGTCCCCAATGGGCTTATATGGGATATGGGGGGGCTTATATGGGATATGGGGGGGCTCTATATGGGAATGATGGGGGGGGTCCCACCCCACAATGGACCCCATAGGGGTTAATATGGGATATGGGGGGGGTCCCACCCCAACACAGTGGACCCATAGAGGGCTTAATGGGATATGGGGGTTCCTGCCCCACAATGACCCACTGGATAGGGGTACTATGATATGGGTAATATGGGGGGTTATATGGGGAGCACCTCACAGTGCCGGGGGTTATATGGGATATGGGTTTGGGTTGGGGCTTAATGGATATGGGGTATGGGATAGGGGGTCCTACCTTCACAGTGACGCG
>NW_015439945.1:54826-55855 GCF_001577835.2 Coturnix japonica | reverse complement strand
ATGTATCCCTATGGCCGCTAGGGGGCGCTGTGGGGCTCTATGTGTCCCTATGGCCGCTATGTATCCCTATGGGCACTAGGGGGCGCTGTGGGGCTCTATGTGTCCCTATGGCCGCTATGTGTCCCTATGGCCGCTATGTATCCCTATGGCCGCTAGGGGGCGCTGTGGGGCTCTATGTGTCCCTATGGCCGCTATGTGTCCCTATGGCCGCTATGTATCCCTACGGCCGCTATGGGGCGCTGTGGGGCTCTATGTATCCCTATGGGCTCTATGGGGCGCTGTGCAGCGCTGTATGTCCCTCTGGTGGCCGTGGTTCAGCACCTGGTGGATCTCCTGCCATCCGTTCTCATCCTCGGTTCCGATCCGGGCCCGATGGGCCAACAGCAGCTCACAGCAGCGGGGGTCGCCCCCCACCATGGCCGTGTGGTAGAGGGGCGTCAACCCACGACGGTCCTTGTAGTTGGGGGAGCCGCCCAGGTCCAGCAGAGCCTGGAATGGGGGGAACCGTCAGCACCATGGACAGCAGCAATTCAGCACCACGGACAGCGGCACTTTCAGCACCACGGACAGCGGCACTTTCAGCACCACGGACAGCGGCACTTTCAGCACCACGGACAGCGGCACTTTCAGCACCACGGACAGCGGCAGCTCCGCAGCGCGTCCGGCCCCATAGCGCCCCATATAGAACCTGCCCCCATAGACCCCATAAGTAACACACAGTGCCCCATATTCACCCCATATTCACCCCTTCGGCCCCCATACACACCTCATATGTCCCCCATATCCCTCCATACCCCCAATGTCCCTCTATCCTCTTGTACCTCCCCATAGCCCCCCCATAGCCCCCCATACTACTTCCATATCCGCTCCATATCCCACCACATCCCCACATCTCCTCCCATACACACCCCATAGCCCCCCATATCCCCTCTAGCCCCCCATAGCCCTCTATATCCCACCCCATATTCACCCTAAATACCCCCCTACCCCCCATACCCACATAATATCGCCCCATATCTCCCCATACCC
>NW_015439945.1:43832-52669 GCF_001577835.2 Coturnix japonica | reverse complement strand
ACCCCCATATATCCCCCGCCCCGTACCAGCAGTGCTGGGTATCTCCTGGTGCACACCGCTCTGTGTAGGGCCGTGGCCCCATCGCGGGCCCTAAAATCCAGGTGTGCCCCCCCCAGACAAAGCAGCCGAATGATCTCAACCTCCCCGGGACCGTCCCGCTGCGCTGCCAACGTCAGAGGGGTCTCTGCAACCCACAGCAATGGGGTCAATGGGGGTAATGGGGTAATGGGGGCTATGGGGTGAATGGGGGTATTGGGGGTAATGGGGGTAATGGGGTCAGTGCTCTATGGAGTCAATGGGGTCCACATGCTATGGGTCCATGGGGTCTATGGGGTCCATGCTCTATGGGGTCAATGGGGTCCATGCTCTATGGGGTCAGTGGGGTCAATGCTATATGGGGTCAATGGGGTCTCAGCCCTATGGGGTCAATGGGGTCCATAGGGTCAGTGGGGTCTCAGCCCTATGGGGTCAATGTTGTCCATGCTCTATAGGTCAATGGGGTCCATGGGGTCAGTGGGGCCTCAGCCCTATGGGGTCCATGGGGTCTCAGCTCTATGGGGTCAATGGGGTCTCAGCCCTATGGGTCAATGGGGTCCATGGGGTCTCAGCTCTATGGGGCCCATAGGGTCAATGGTGTCCATGCTCTATGGGGTCAATGGGGTCAATGGGGTCCATGCTCTATGGAGTCAATGGGGTCAGTGGGGTCCATGCTCTATGGGGTCCATGGGGTCCATGGGGTCTCAGCCCTATGGGGTCCATGGGGTCATTGGGGTCTCAGCCCTATGGGGTCCATGGTGTCCATGCTCTATAGGGTCAATGGGGTCCATGGGGTCAATGGGGTCTCAGCCCTATGGGGTCCATGGGGTCAATGGGGTCCATGCTCTATGGGGTCTATGGGGTCATTGGGGTCTCAGCCCTATGGGGTCCATGGGGTCCATGGGGTCAATGGGGTCTCAGCCCTATGGGTCAATGGGGTCCATGGGGTCATTGGGTCTCAGCCCTATGGGGTCAATGTTGTCCATGCTCTATGGGGTCCATGGGGTCAATGGGGTCCATGGGGTCATTGGGGTCTCAGCCCTATGGGGTCCATGGGGTCAATGGGGTCTCAGCCCTATGGGGTCCATGGGGTCATTGGGGTCTCAGCCCTATGGGTCAATGGGGTCCATGCTCTATGGGGTCCATGGGGTCATTGGGGTCTCAGCCCTATGGGGTCAATAGGGTCATTGGGTCTCAGCCCTATGGGTCAATGGGGTCATTGGGTCTCAGCCCTATGGGTCAATGGGGTCCATGCTCTATGGGGTCAGTGGGGTCAGTGGGGTCTCAGCTCTATGGGGTCAATGGGGTCAATGTTGTCCATGCTATATGGGGTCAATGGGGTCAATGGGGTCAATGGGGTCTCAGCTCTATGGGGTCAATGGGGTCAATGGGGTCTCAGCTCTATGGGGTCCATGGGGTCCATGGGGTCAATGGGGTCCATGCTCTATAGGGTCAATGGGGTCCATGGGGTCAGTGGGGTCTCAGCTCTATGGGGTCAATGGGGTCAGTGGGGTCAATGGGGTCCATGCTCTATAGGGTCAATGGGGTCCATGGGGTCAGTGGGGTCTCAGCTCTATGGGGTCAATGGGGTCAGTGGGGTCCATGCTCTATGGGGTCCATGGGGTCAATGGGGTCAATGGGGTCCATGCTCTTTAGGGTCAATGGGGTCCATGGGGTCCATGGGGTCAATGCTCTATGGGGTCAATGGGGTCAATGGGGTCCATGCTCTATAGAGTCAATGGGGTCCATGGGGTCAGTGGGGTCTCAGCCCTATGGGGTCCATGGGGTCAATGGGGTCTCAGCCCTATGGGTCAATGGGGACCATGCTCTATGGGGTCAATGGGGTCCATGGGGTCATTGGGGTCTCAGTCCTATGGGGTCCATGGGGTCATTGGGGTCTCAGCCCTATGGGGTCCATGGGGTCAATGGGGTCTCAGCCCTATGGGGTCCATGGGGTCAGTGGGGTCCATGCTCTATGGGGTCCATGCTCTATGGGGTCATTGGGGTCTCAGCCCTATGGGGTCAATGTTGTCCATGCTCTATGGGGTCAATGGGGTCTCAGCCCTATGGGGTCAATGGGGTCATTGGGGTCTCAGCTCTATGGGGTCCATGGGGTCCATGGGGTCTCAGCCCTATGGGGTCAATGTTGTCCATGCTCTATAGGGTCCATGGGGTCCATGGGGTCTCAGCTCTATGGGGTCCATGGGGTCAATGGGGTCTCAGCCCTATGGGGTCAATGGGGTCATTGGGGTCTCAGCCCTATGGGATCAATGTTGTCCATGCTCTATAGGGTCAGGTCAATGGGGTCCATGGGGTCCATGGGGTCTCAGCCCTATGGGGTCAATGTTGTCCATGCTCTATGGGGTCAATGGGGCCCATGGGGTCCATGGGGTCTCAGCCCTACGGGGTCCATGGGGTCATTGGGTCTCAGCCCTATGGGGTCCATGGGGTCTCAGCCCTATGGGGTCCATGGGGTCAATGGGATCTCAGCCCTATGGGGTCCATGGGGTCCATGGGGTCTCAGCCCTATGGGGTCCATGGTGTCCATGGGGTCTCAGCTCTATGGGGTCAATGGGGTCCATGGGGTCCATGGTGTCCATGGGGTCTCAGCCCTATGGGGTCAATGGGGTCTCAGCTCTATGGGGTCAATGGGGTCTCAGCTCTATGGGGTCCATGGGGTCAGTGGGGTCTCAGCTCTATGGGGTCCATGGGGTCAGTGGGGTCTCAGCCCTATGGGGTCCATGGGGTCCATGGGGTCTCAGCTCTATGGGTCAATGGGGTCCATGCTCTATGGGGTCCATGGGGTCTCAGCCCTATGGGGTCCATGGGGTCCATGGGGTCTCAGCTCTATAGGGTCAATGGGGTCAATGGGGTCAATGGGGTCCATGCTCTATGGGGTCAGTGGGGTCTCAGCCCTATGGGGTCAATGGGGTCCATGGGGTCTCAGCTCTATGGGGTCCATGGGGTCAATGGGGTCAATGGGGTCCATGCTCTATGGGTCAATGGGGTCCATGGGGTCCATGGGGTCAATGGGGTCAATGGGGTCCATGCTCTATAGGGTCAATGGGGTCAATGGGGTCCATGGGGTCAATGGGGTCTCAGCCCTATGGGGTCCATGGGGTCTCAGCTCTATAGGGTCAATGGGGTCCATAGGGTCATTGGGGTCTCAGCCCTATGAGGTCAATGGGGTCTCAGCCCTATGGGGTCCATGGTGTCCATGGGGTCTCAGCCCTATGGGGTCCATGGTGTCCATGGGGTCTCAGCCCTATGGGGTCAATGGGGTCCATGCTCTATGGGGTCCATGGGGTCTATGGGGTCTCAGCTCTATGGGGTCCATGGGGTCATTGGGGTCTCAGCCCTATGGGGTCCATGGGGTCATTGGAGTCTCAGCTCTATGGGGTCCATGGGGTCAGTGGGGTCTCAGCTCTATGGGGTCCATGGGGTCCATGGGGTCCGTGGGGTCTCAGCCCTATGGGGTCCATGGGGTCATTGGGGTCTCAGCCCTATGGGGTCCATGGGGTCCATGGGGTCTCAGCCCTATGGGGTCCATGGGGTCTCAGCCCTATGGGGTCCATGGGGTCATTGGGTCTCAGCTCTATGGGTCAATGGGGTCCATGCTCTATGGGGTCCATGGGGTCCATGGGGTCTCAGCCCTATGGGGTCCATGGGGTCCATGGGGTCTCAGCCCTATGGGGTCCATGGGGTCAGTGGGGTCTCAGCCCTATGGGGTCAATGGGGTCTCAGCTCTATGGGGTCAATGGGGTCTCAGCCCTATGGGGTCAATGTTGTCCATGCTCTATAGGGTCAATGGGGTCCATGGGGTCCATGGGGTCCATGGGGTCTCAGCCCTATGGGGTCCATGGGGTCATTGGGGTCTCAGCCCTATGGGGTCAATGGGGTCCATGGGGTCCATGGGGTCAATGGGGTCAATGGGGTCCATGCTCTATGGGGTCAATGGGGTCCATGCTCTATGGGGTCAATGGGGTCAATGGGGTCCATGCTCTATGGGGTCAATGGGGTCTCAGCCCTATGGGGTCAATGGGGTCCATGGGGTCGCAGCTCTATGGGGTCCATGGGGTCAATGGGGTCAATGGGGTCCATGCTCTATGGGTCCATGGTGTCCATGGGGTCTCAGCCCTATGGGGCCGGCAGTGACTCACCCCCCGAGTCGGAGTCGTGGTAGTTGGGGTCCAGGCCACGATCCAGCAGCCGGGCGACTTTATCAGCGGAGCCGTGTTGGACGTAGTCCAGGAACTTACGCAGCCCCCAGTCTGTGGTGGGCAGCAATGGGGTCAGGGGTGTATGGGGGATATGGGGTAATAAGGGGAGTAATGGGGGCTTATGGGCGGGTGATGGGGTTAATGGGTCGGTCTATGGCGGTCAGCAATGGCGGTCAGGGGGGTATGGGGGGATATGGGCGGGTAATGGGGTAATGGGGAGTCTATGGAGCAGCAATGGCGAGTCAGGGGGGTAATGGGTATGGGGGTTAGATGGGGGGTCTAGGGGGCTATGGAGCAGCAATGGTCAGGATATGGGGGATATGGGAGTAATGGGGAGTATTATGGGGCTATGGGTATGGGACGTCTAATGGGGCAGCAATGGGGTCAGGGGGGTTATGGAGGATATGGGGGGTAATGGGGTAATGGGGATAATGGGGGTCTCTATGGGGTAATGGGGGTCTATGGGGCAGCAATGGGGTCAGGGGGTATGGGGGATATGGGGGTAATGGGAGGGTGAGGGTAATGGGGGGTAATGGGGTAATGAGGGGTCATATGGGGGGTAATGGGGTTATGGGCAGCAATGGGGTCAGGGGGATGGGGGATATGGGGGTAATGGGGTAATGGGGGCAATGGGGGTCTATGGGGCAGCAATGGGGTCAGGGGGGTATGGGGTATGGGGGTAATGGGAGTAATGGGAGTCAATGGGGGTCTGTATGGGGCCAGCATGGGGAGTCAGGGGGGATTATGGGAATATGGGGTAATGGGGTTAATGGGGGGCTATGGGGCAGCAATGGGTCAGGGGGCTCTCGCGTATTGGAGGTATGGAGGATGGGGGGCTATGGACTGGCAGCAATGGGAGTCGGGGATATGGGTTATGGGTAATTGGGGCTATGGGGGGCATGGGGTATTGGGGCAATGAGGGTCTATGGGCGCATGGGAGTCAAGGGGATATGGGGATATGGGGGTAATGGGGGTAATGGGGCTATTGGGGTAATGGGGGTCTATGGAAGGGCAGTCTGAATTGAGACATCGCACATGTTGGGGGTATGGGGGGATATTGTGGGTGGTAATGGGGGCCTTATGGGGTTGGGGTTTATGGTGGGCGCAATGGGCAGGGGGTGATGGGGTCAGGGGGGGTTTATGGGGATATGGGAGTATGGGAGGTATATGGGGGCAATGGGTCTATGGGGCAGCAAATGGGGTCAGGGTATGGGGTTATGGTAATGGGGAGTCTACTCCGCCAGCCATGGAGGTCAGGGGGGTATTCGGGGTTTATAGGGGGTAATTGGAGGTAATGGGGTCTATGGAGGTATAATGGGTAATGGGGGCAATGGGGCGGCTATGGGGATATGGGGTAAATAGGGGGTAATGGGGTCTATGGGGTCTATGGGGCAATGGGGGGTCTATGGGGGTAATGGGGGTCTATGGGTGGTAATGGGGGTTTATGGCAGCAATGGAGTCGGGTTATGGGGGATATGGCGTAATGGGGTATGGGGCTATGGGGTCTATGGGGCAGCAATGGGGTCAGGGGGGTATGGGGGTATGAGGGTTAAATGGGGGGCTATGGGGTAATGGGGGTCTATGGGGCAGCAAATGGGGTCAGGGGGGTATGGGGTTATGGGGGGTAATGGGGGGTAATGGGGGATATGGGGTAATAGGGGGTAATGGGGGTCTATGGGACCAATGGGGGTAATGGGGGGCTATGGACGGTTAATGGGGCGCTTCTATGTGTGCCAAGGCAAGGCAACTGGGCTCAGGGGGGTATGGGGATATTGGGGTTAATGGGGTATGGGGGCTATGGATGGTTAATGGGGGTCTATGGGGCAGATGGAGGCGTCAGACATTAGCCAGGAACCTTACGCAGGGCCCGTCTATGGGGCGCACATGGGGGTCAGGGGGGTGTGGGGTTTAGGGGGATTGATCTTGGTAATGGTAATGGGGGTATATGGGTTATGGAGTAATGGGGGTCTATGGGGCAATGTGGCCGGTCTAGACGTTTAGTCCAGGAACTTACAGCAGGCCCCGTCGTGTGGGCAGCATGGAGGTCGGGGGTTGGGTTATGGGGTATAGGGGTTAATGAGCAATGGGGTAATGGGGGTATGGTAATGGTGTAATTGGGTAATGGGGTAATGGGGGGCTATGGGCAATGGGGTTCAGATGTGGAACCAGGAACTATACACAGCCCTGAGTTAATGGGGCAACAATGGGTCAGGGGGTATGGGGGGGGATATGGGGGGTATGGGGGTCTTGGGGGCTATGGGGCAATGGGGGTCAGGACGTAGTCCAGGATGACTTGCGGGCGCCCCGTCTATGGGGCAGCAAATGGGTCAGGGGGGTATTGGGGGATATGGAGGGTAATGGCGTGATGGCAGGTAATGGGGGTCTGTGGGCGCAATTTGGGTCAGGGGGTATGGGGATATGGGGGGTAATGGGGTAATGGGGGTAATGGGGGTCTATGGGGGTAATGGGGGTCTATGGGGCAGCAATGGGGTCAGGGGGGTATGGGGTTATGGGGTAATGGGGTAATGGGGGTAATGGGGTTATGGGGGTAATGGGGGCTATGGGGTCGCAGCAATGGGTCAGTGGGGGTTATAGGGGATTGGGGGGTAATGGATAGGTGATTGGTCAGTAATGGGGGGCGCTATATGGGGTAATGGGGTGTCTATGGGGGGTAATGGGGCTAATGGGGGTCTATGGGGCAATGGGGGGTCAGGACGTAGTCCAGGAACTTACGCAGCCCCGTCTATGGGGCAGCAATGGGGTCAGGCGGGTATGGGGGATATGGGGGTAATAGGGTGATGGGGGTCTATGGGGCAATGGGGGGCTATGGGGCCATGGGGTAATGGAGGTAATAGGGGTAATGGGGCAGTGGGGGGCTATGGGGTCAATGGGAGCTATGGGGTCAATGGGGACTATGGGGCTATGAGGGGTAATGGGGCAATGGGGGTCTATGGGGCCATGGGGGGCGTGTCCAATAGGAGGTGGGCGTGGCCTATGGGTGGGCGTGGCCTAAGGAAGGGGCGTGGCCTGTGGGTGGGCTTGGCCTAAGGAAGGGGCGTGGCCTGTGGGTGGGCGTGGCCTATGGGGGTGTGGCCTTATGGTGTGGGCGTGGCCTAAGGGGTGTGGCTTTATGGGTGGGCGTGGCCTAAGGGGCGTGGCTCTATGTGTGGGCGTGGCCGGAGGGGGTGTGTGGCCTACGGGTGTTCCTTATGGTGGGGGCGTGGCCTAAATGGGGTGTGGCCTAAAGGGGGTGTGGCCTATGGGTGTGGGCGTGGCCTACGGATTGTGGGCGTGGCCTATGGATTGTGGTCGTGGTCTATGGGTTGTGGGCGTGGCCTATGGGTGTGGGCGTGGCCTATGGGTGTGGGCGTGGCCTATGGGTTGTGGGCGTGGCCTATGGGGCTGGGTGTGCCCTATGGGGCTGGGTGTTGTCTATAGGGCTGGGTGTTTCCTATGGGGCTGGGTGTTTCCTATGGGGCCGGGTGTGTCCTATGGGGCTGGGTTTCCTATGGGGCTGGGTGTTTCCTATGGGGCTGGCTGTGTCCTATGGGGCTGGGTGTTGTCTATAGGGCTGGGTGTTTCCTATGGGGCTGTGTGTTGTCTATGGGGCTGGGTGTGCCCTATGGGGCTGGGTGTGTCCTATGGGGCTGTGTGTTGTCTATGGGGCTGGGTGTTTCCTATGGGGCTGGGTGTGTCCTATGGGGCTGGGTTTCCTATGGGGCTGGGTGTGCCCTATGGGTCTGGGTGTGCCCTATGGGGCTGGGTGTTGTCTATGGGGCTGGGTGTTTCCTATGGGGCCGGGTGTTTCCTATGGGGCTGGCTGTGCCCTATGGGGCTGGGTGTTTGCTATGGGGCTGGGTGTTGTCTATGGGGCTGGCTGTGCCCTATGGGGCTGGGTGTGTGTTACCTTGGTGTGCAGCTTGGCCAGTTGCTTCTCATCCAGGTTGGTCTGTTTGTACACGCGGGTTTTGTACCGGAACTGGGACGGAACAGGGACGGAACATCACACAACGGTACTCATACCCCATAGACCCCATAGAACCCATAGAACCCCATAGAACCCCATAGACCCCATAGAACCCCATATAACCCCATATAACCCCATATAACCCCATACAACCCCATAGACCCCATAGAACCCCATATAACCCCATATAACCCCATAGAACCCCATATAACCCCATATAACCCCATATAATCCCATAGACCCCATAGAACCCCATAGAACCCATAGAACCCCATAGACCCCATAGAACCCCATAGAACCCCATAGATCCCATAGAACCCCATAGAACCCCATAGACCCCATAGACCCCATAGAACCCCATAGAACCCCATAGAACCCCATAGAACTCCATAGAACCCCATATAACACCATAGATCCCATAGAACCCCATAGACCCCATAGACCCCATAGAACCCCATAGAACCCCATAGAACCCCATAGACCCCATAGACCCCATAGAACCCCATAGAACCCCATAGAACCCCATAGAACCCCATATAACACCATAGACCCCATAGAACCCATAGAACCCCATAGAACCCCATAGAACCCCATAGAACCCCATAGACCCCATA
>NW_015439945.1:42267-43665 GCF_001577835.2 Coturnix japonica | reverse complement strand
TAGACCCCATAGAACCCATAGAACCCCATAGAACCCCATAGAACCCCATAGAACCCCATAGACCCCATAGAACCCCATAGAACCCCATATAACCCCATAGACCCCATAGACCCCATAGAACCCCATAGAACCCCATAGAACCCCATAGAACCCCATAGAACCCCATATAACACCATAGACCCCATAGAACCCCATAGAACCCCATAGATCCCATAGAACCCCATATAACACCATAGAACCCCATATAACCCCATAGACCCCATATAATCCCATATAACCCCATATAACACCATAGAACCCCATATAACACCATAGAACCCCATAGACCCCATAGAACCCCATAGAACCCATAGAACCCCATAGAACACCATAGACCCCATAGAACCCCATAGAACCCCATAGAACCCCATAGAACCCCATAGACCCCATAGAACCCCATATAACACCATAGAATCCCATAGACCCCATAGAACCCATAGAACCCATAGAACCCCATAGAACCCCATATAACACCATAGAACCCCATAGACCCCATAGAACCCCATATAACCCCATAGACCCCATAGAACCCCATAGAACCCCATAGACCCCATATAACCCCATAGACCCCATAGACCCCATATAACCCCATATAACACCATAGAACCCCATAGAACCCCATAGACCCCATATATCCCCATATAACCCCATAGACCCCATAGAACCCCATAGACCCTATAGAACCCCATAGAACCCCATAGATCCCATATAACCCCATAGAACCCCATAGAACCCCATATAACCCCATAGAACCCCATAGAACCCCATAGACCCCATAGACCCCATAGAACCCCATAGAACCCCATATAACACCATATAACCCCATAGACCCCATATAATCCCATATAACCCCATAGACCCCATATAACCCCATAGAACCCCATATAATCCCATATAATCCCATAGAACCCCATAGACCCCATAGACCCCATAGAACCCCATATAACCCCATAGACCCCATAGAACCCCATATAACCCCATATAACACCATAGAACCCCATAGACCCCATAGAACCCCATAGAACCCCATATGACCCCATATAATCCCATAGAACCCCATAGACCCCATAGAACCCCATAGACCCCATAGAACCCCATATAACCCCATATGACCCCATAGACCCCATAGAACCCCATAGAACCCCATATAATCCCATAGACCCCATATAACCCCATAAACCCCATATAACTCCATAGACCCCCATATAACCCCATATAACCCCATAGACCCCCATATAACCACATATAGCCCCATAGACCCCATATAACCCCATATAACCCCAATTATCCCCATATAACCCCATATAACCCCATATCCCCCCATAGCCCCTCCAATACCCACATATCCCCCTAATACCC
>NW_015439945.1:26882-41536 GCF_001577835.2 Coturnix japonica | reverse complement strand
GCCCATAGACACCCTAATACCCCCCAATCTAGGCCCCCCCATTATGCCCCCCCTAATTATTACCCCATATATCCCCTTCCCCACCTGCAGTACTATGCGGTTGGCAGAGCGCCGCTGGCAGCCATAGGGCAGGACATTTGCAGGCTGGAAAAAACTAGCTCCGATGTAGACTGCTCACTGAGCCAGCAGGGGCCAGGCACAGGCAAGCACCCTCGAACCTGATACCAGCCATTGGCTGGATCACCAAAGGGGCCCTTGGAAGGCCACTGAAGATCAGACCCCACCCACTCGGTTGCCGCAGAAGTGAAAAGCTCAGAGACGCTGATTGCTTTGCCTCAGGCTCGTGTAGTCCCGCCCG
Organism: Coturnix japonica; assembly: GCF_001577835.2. Taxonomy (NCBI): domain Eukaryota; kingdom Metazoa; phylum Chordata; class Aves; order Galliformes; family Phasianidae; genus Coturnix; species Coturnix japonica. The sequence continues at coordinate 41,178 of NW_015439945.1, read as the reverse complement.
GCCCCCAAGCACCCCTTGCGTCATCCGAACACAAAATAGGAGAGGAGCTACTTAAGTTATCAAATTCCTGTATTGGTTGTGAGGGCTTGCTACAGGCACCCCGGCACCGACCCCTGAGTGTAAACGAAGCCAGTGATTCAGGAAAGCAACAAAAGGAAAGACATGTATAGTATGTAGCTCCCACCCCCAGTCAAAGCCACGCTCCAGCTTCCAGTAGTTCGGCAGAAAGCCAGATCACGTGTGCTGAAAACCCGCTGGGCGTGGGCCCATGACTTTCAGGGGGGGCCAATAATTGGAAAAAGGCGCGTCCTGTATGGTACAGCACTGAGCTGGCCGCGTCTTGATTGGCTCCCTCTCCATCTAGCTCCGCCCACCCACCCACCTACCAATAAGAAGAAGCCTTTTGAATATCTTGCTCCCATTGGCTCACACATGCTGTGCTGTCTTCCAATTGGCCAGAACATACAATCCGAAAACATCTACACATCCCAAGAGTCCGCCGCCCACGGGTGAGCAAGCCAAATCAGAAGACGGTCCTTGCCCAGCCTCCTTGCGCGGCCCGGCAGGAGGTGTTGGTCGATCGCTAGGGTCTCACCTAGGGCGTTGGCGATGTTGTATGGATGCTCTCTCATATCGTGGGATTAGACCGGCCAGCCGCTGTGTGTGGGATTGAGCGCCCTCCGCAGAGGCCGTGGGAACGTGGAGGGTTGCGTCACGGGAGGTGCAGGGTTGTCAAGGTCAGCAAGTAGGGGACTTCATTTGGTTGTGGGTCACGAGGTCATGGGGCGGGAGGGCGTTGGGGACATGCGGGGTGAGCGCAAGAGATATGAGGGAAATTTAGGGCAATTGGGAGCTAATTTGGGGCATATTTGGCGGCCTATCTGGTGCATTTTGGGGCAAATTTGGGGTATTTTGGGTCATTCTGAGCCTGATTTGGGGCATTTTGGGTCATTTTGGACCGGATTTGGGGTATTTTGGGGCATTTTGGACCGGATTTGGGGTATTTTGGGGCATTTTGGACCGGATTTGGGGTATTTTAGGGCATTTTTGGGGTATTTTGGGTTATTTGGGCCAGAATTGGGGTATTTTGGGTAATATTGGTATGAATTTTAGATATTTTGGGTCATTTTGGGCCGGATTTGGGGCATTTTGGGTCATTTTGGGGCTGATTTAAAGTATTTTGGGTCATTTTGGGCCGGATTTAGGATATTTTCGGTCATTTTCGTACGAATTTGGGATATTTTGGGTCATTTTGGGGCTGATTTGAAGTATTTTGGGTCCTTTTGGGGCCAATTTAGGGTATTTTGGGTTATTTTAGGACGAATTTGGGATATTTTAGGTCATTTTGGGCCGGATTTGGGTCATTTTGGGTCATTTTGGGCCGATTCGTGGCTCCGTGTGTGTCCCGTTATCAGCCCGTGTCCGGCTCATGGATCACGTGAGTTGGGAGGAGGTCAGAGGTCACACGTAGAGGCGGGAAAGTCCCCACGTGACACGTCGGAGCGCGGCCCATTGTGTCTAAGATGGCGGGGCGGATAACGGGAGTTAACGGGACATAACGGGGGATAACGGGGCCGTGTGTTCCGCACCTGAGCTCCGCCGCAGTCCCTCAGTCCCCGCACCAATCCCGGCATCGCTCCCGGTGCCGTTTGCAACGCGCTCAGCGCCTCCAGAAGCGCCGCAGCCGGAGCGCGAGCGGCCGCCACCGCCGCCATGATGGAGCTCGCGGCGCACTGAGATGACGTCAGCAGCAGAGCGCCGACTTCCGGTGTGTGGGGGGGGGTGGGCGAACGAGACGCCGCCTAGAGCGCCACCAGGCGGACTTCCGGTGTAGAGGTTGAATGGCGCATGCGCGACCGGAAGTGTGGGCGGAAGTGAAGGAAGGAGGAAAGATGGCGGGTTACGGCGTGGCCAACGAGAGGCTGCGGGCGTTGGAGGAGCTGGAGAGAGAGATCGGGGTCGCGCTGCAGAGCGCGGGTGGGAGCGGAGAAAGATGGCGGCTGGGCGGGGCCTGTGAAAGGGGCGGGGCCTAAAGGGGGAGAGCGGGGCGGAAGTGGGCGGGGCTTGAATGGAGGGGAGCGGGACCCGGATGTGGGCGGGGCTTAATGGGAGGTGGGCGGGGCTTGTGGGTTATAAGGGATTGTGATTGGTTGGGCTAATATTTAAATAGAGGCGGAGTGGGCGGGGATTGAGGGTGGGCGGGGCTTATTGGATTGTGGGCGGGGCTTGTAATTTAAAAGGGATTGTGATTGGCTGGGCTAATATTTAAATACAGGCGTTGTGGGCGGGGCTTGAGGGTGGGCGTGGCTTGTTGGTTCAAAAGGGATTGTGATTGGCTGAGCTAATGATAAATAGGGGTTATGTGGGCGGGGCTAATCGGTGGGCGGGGCTTATGCTAATGAGCTCTTAAAGGGCCAGTGCTGCGGGCGGGGCTTAAGGGTGGGAGGAGCCTTTAGGGTGAGGTGGGGGGGGCCTTAAAGGGACAGCACCCTTTTGCGGTGATAGCACTATGCAGAAGGGGCGGCCATCGCCCTTGAGGGAGGAAGGGGTGAGAGGTGAGAGGTCGTGACCTGCCCTTTGCCCTTTAGGGTCGGTGATCCTGGAGCTGTCCAAGGAGAAGGCCGCAGAGCGGCTCCTGGAGCGCCAGGCCGCGGCCTTTGGGGCGGCTGTGGCCAAAGTGGAGGCCGAGCTGGGGGCACAGATCCGGTACCTCACACAGGTCAGGGGGGTTAGAGGTCTGGGGTCAAAGGTCAGGAGGTGAAAGGTCAGGGGTCAAGGGTGGGGTGAGATCTTGACCCAAAATGGAGCTGGGAGGCCTCAAAACTGAGGGTTCTCACCCCAAAATGGCGCCTGTGTGGCCATATATGGAGGGGGCGGGGCTACGGGGGGGCGTGGTCAGTGGGCGGGGCATGCAGAAGGGGCGGGGCTTTCATCAATTGGGGGCGTGGTTATGCAAATTAGTTTTTGGGGCATGTTAATGTGGGTGAGGGCGTGGTCACTGTGGGGTGTGTGAATGGGGGCGTGGTTATGTAAATCGAGGGGTGTGGCATGTCAATGGGGGCGTGGTTATGCAAATCGGGGGGTTGGGGCATGTTAATATGGAGTGCCTGTGTATGGGGGCGTGGCTATGCAAATCAGGGGGAGGGGCATGTTAATAGGGTGTCTATGAACGGGCGTGGTTATGCAAATCAGGGGGTGGGGGATGTTAATAGGGTGGCTCTGAATGGGGCGTGGTTATGCAAATTAGGGGGTGAGACATGTTAATAGGGTGGCTCTGAATGGGGCGTGGTTATGCAAATCAGGGGCTGGTGCATGTGAATACAGGCGGGGGCGGAGCCATGATGGAGGGGGCGTGGTCACATGGGGTTGTCGGCCATATTGGTGGGTCTCTTGGGGGGCGTGGCCATTTGAGAAGTGGGCGTGGCCTCGTGGATGTGGGCGTGTCCTGTCGCTGAAGCCCCGCCCCCTTTTGTAGGTGGCCACGGGGCAGCCCCACGAAGGCTCCAGTTACGCGGCCAGGAAGGGCTGCCAGCTGGCACTGAACAGGATGGAGTACGCCAGGAGGAGGATCGGGGAGCTGCAGAGGGGATGTCAGCAGCTGCTGGATGCTTAATGGGGGGAGATAGGGGGAGATATGGGGAGATAGGGGGAGATAGGGGGGATAGGGGGAGATATGGGGCTGTCAGCAGCTGCTGGATGCATGACATGGGATAGGGGGAGATATGGGGCCTATGGGGGGAGATATGGGGCTGTCAGCAGCTGCTGGATGCATGATATGGGGAGATATGGGGGGATATAGGGCCTATGGACGGAGATATGGGGCCTGTGGGGGGAGATATGGGGGATAGTGGGAGATATGGGGAGATATGGGGCCTATGGGGGGAGATATGGGGCTGTCAGCAGCTGCTGGATGCTTGATGGGGGGATAGGGGGAGATATGGGGCCTATGGGGGCAGATATGGGGGATATGGGGAGATATGGGGCCTATGGGCAGAGATATGGGGCCTGTGGGGGGAGATATGGGGCTGTCAGCAGCTGCTGGATGCCTGATATGGGGGATATGGGGAGATATGGGGCCTATGGGGGCAGATATGGGGCCTATGGGGGGAGATATGGGGCTGCCAGCAGCTGCTGGATGCTTAATGGGGGGGATATGGGGAGATGGAGGGAGATGATGGACCCATAGGGGATAATGGGGGGAGATGTGGGGCTGTAAGGACATGATGGACCCATAGGGGGCGCTGTGGGGCGGTGGATGGGTGGATGTGGGGAGACCCCACATGTGTGGGGCAGAATAAAGGGCTGCATTGGTGTCTTATGTTTGTGGGGTCTCTGTGGGGCAGCTGGGGGGTCCCTATGGGGTCTATATGGGGTTTGGGGTCTCTATGGGGTTTCTATGGGGTCTCAGTGTGGTTCCTATGGGGTTTCTATGGATCTCTATGGGGCTTGGGGTCTATGGGGTCCCTATAGGGTCTCTATGGGGTCTGGGGTGTCCCTATGGGATCTCTATGGGGTTTCTATGGGGTTTGGGGTCTCTATGGGGTCCCTGTGTGGTCTCAATGTGGTTTCTATGGGGTCCCTATGGGTCTCTATGGGATCCCTATGGGTCTCTATGGGGTTTGGGATCTCTATGGGGTCCCTATGGGTCCCTATGGGGTCCATATGTCGCTATGGGGACTGAGGGGGCGGAGTCACTTCCGGTCTCAACCACCCCACGTGGCCCCGCCCCCATTTCCGGTTCGGGGCGGGATTTCCGGGTGGTGACGTCACACCGAAACTCCCTCCAGCCCCTCCCCCACCGCTATAGGGCGATCTATGGGGCACCCGATCTATGGGGCCATCTATAGGGCACACAATCTATGGGGCTGTCTATGGGGCACCCGATCTATGGGGCACCCAATCAATGGGGCACCCATCCTATGGGGCTGTCTATGGGGCAGGCAATCTATGGGGCCATCTATGGGGCACCCAATTTATGGGGTTGTCTATGGGGTAGACAATCTATGGGGCACCGAATCTATGGGGCCATCTATAGGGCACACAATCTATGGGATCATCCATGGGGCACCCAATCAATGGGGCCATCTATGGGGCACCCAACCTATGGGGCACCCAATGAATGGGGTCACCTATAGGGCAGGCAATCTATGGGGTTGTCTATAGGGCAGGCAATCTATGGGGCACCAACCCTATATGGCCATCTATGGGGCAGGCAATCTATGGGGCAGGCAATCTATGGGGCTGTCTATGGGGCAGTCAATCTATGTGGCTGTCTATGGGGCAGGCAATCTATGGGGCAGTCAATCTATGGGGCTGTCTATGGGGCTGTCTATGGGGCAGTCAATCTCTGGGGCGCTCCCTCTATGGGGCAGCCCCTCCCCCCGTTCCCATGCTGCCCCACAGCCGTTATGGGGCGGCCCCACCCCTGACCCCAACCCGACCCGAAACCCCCCCCCCGGCCCCGCCCTGTGACGTCAGCGCCCCTCCCGTGGGGCAGCGCCCCCTTTATATGGGGCAGGGCAACCGCCGGACCCACAGCACAGCGCCATAGGGGACACGGGACCCATAGGGGACATAGGGCCTAGAGGGGATATAGGGCCTAGAGGGGATAGGGGACCTATAGGGGATAGGGGACCTATAGGGGATAGGGGACCTATAGCAGATATAGGGCCCAGCGGACCCATAGGGGAGGCCACAGCAGCCCCATAGGACCCCCAGGACCCATAGCAACCCCATAGCAGCCCCATAGGAGCCCCATAGCAGCCCCAAGGACAGCCGGGACCCACAGCAGACCCATAGGATCCCCATAGCACCCCAAGGCCCCATAGCAGCCCCAAGGACTCCCGGGACCCACAGCAGCCCCATAGGAGCCCCATAGCAGCCGCAGGCCCCATAGGAGCCCCATAGCAGCCCCATAGCACCCCAAGGCCCCACAGCAGCCCTATATCTTCCCCCCACTCCCCCCAAAGGACCCCAGGCCCTCCCCATCACCCCATACCCCAGCCCCACAACTCATCCAGCCCCACACCCCATCCCCATATCCCAGCCCCATAACTCATCCCAGCCCCATACCCTAGCCCTACAACCTAGCCCTACAACCCTAGCCCCATAACTCATCCCAGCCCCACAACCCAGCCCCATACCCTAGCCCTACAACCCAGCCCCATATCCTAGCCCCACAACCCAGCCCCATAACTCACCCCAGCCCTACACCCCAGCCCCATAACTCATCCCCGCCCCATATCCCAGCCCCATAACTCCCCCCAGCCCCATAACTCAGCGCAGCCCCATAGCGATGGCCAATAGTGCTGTGGAGCTGCTGGGCCTGGCGCTGGCTCTGTGTGGTTGGGGGGCGGTGGTGGCGGCCACGGCGCTGTGGCAATGGCAGACCAGCACCTACGCGGGGGACAACATCGTCACGGCCGTGTCCACCTACCAAGGACTATGGGGCAGCTGCGTCAGCACCAGCACCGGGCAGCTGCAGTGCAAGGCCTACGACTCACTGCTGGCACTGCCAGGTCGGTTATGGGGTGATATGGGGCGGCTATGGGGCTGGGGGGGCCTTATATGGGCAGAGGGGTATGGGGTTATGGGGGGGTTATAGGGTGTTATGGGGGGTTATGGGGCTATGGCAGCTGCAGTGCAAGGCCTACGACTCACTGCTGGCACTGCCAGGTCGGTTATGGGGTGATATGGGGCAGCTATGGGGCGGCTATGGGGCTGGGGGATTGCTATAAGGATACAGGTATGTAGGGACATGGGGGGTTATGGGGGGTTATGGGGCTATGGCGGCTGCAGTGCAAGGCCTACGACTCACTGCTGGCACTGCCATGTGACATGTGGGGTGATATGGGGTGATATGGGGGGATATGGGGCAGCTATGGGGCTGGGGGGTCATATAGGGGTATGGGGGTATTGGGGGTTATGGGGCTATGGCAGCTGCAGTGCAAGGCCTACGACTCACTGCTGGCACTGCCAGGTTGGTTATGGGGTGATATGGGGGGATATGGGGTGATATGGGGTGATATGGGGCTGGGGGATTGCTATAAGGATATGGNGTATGGGGGTATTGGGGGTTATGGGGCTATGGCAGCTGCAGTGCAAGGCCTACGACTCACTGCTGGCACTGCCAGGTTGGTTATGGGGTGATATGGGGGGATATGGGGTGATATGGGGTGATATGGGGCTGGGGGATTGCTATAAGGATATGGGGATGTAGGGACATGGGGGGTTATGGGGGGTTATGGGGCTATGGCAGCTGCAGTGCAAGGCCTATGATTCACTGCTGGCACTGCCAGGTCGGTTATGGGGTGATATGGGGGGATATGGGGCAGCTATGGGGCTGGGGGGTCATATAGGGGTATGGGGGTATTGGGGGTTATGGGGGGTTATGGGGCTATGGCAGCTGCAGTGCAAGGCCTACGACTCACTGCTGGCACTGCCAGGTCGGTTATGGGGCAGCTATGGGGCTGGGGAGAGATCATATAGGGGCAGTTATTGGGCAGTGATGGGGAGGTTATAGGGTGGCGATGGGGCGATTGTAGGGTAGTGATGGGCTTCTATGGGGTAGCAATGGGCTTCTATGGGGCGGTGATGGCTTCTATGGGGTAGCAATGGGCTTCTATGGGACAGTGATGGGCTTCTATGGGGTAGCAATGGGCTTCTATGGGGTGGTGATGGCTTCTATGGGGCAGTGATGGGCTTCTATGGGGTGGTGATGGCTTCTATGGGGTACTATGAGTTTCTATGGGGCAGCAATAGGTTTCTATGGGGCAGTGATGGGTTTCTATGGGGTGCTATGGGTTTCTATGGGGTGCTGTTGGTTTCTATGGGGTGCTGTTGGTTTCTATGGGGTGCTATTGGTTTCTATGGGTCAATGATGGTTTCTATGGGGTGCTATTGGTTTCTATGGGTCCGTGGTGGTTTCTATGGGGCAGCCATGGGGCAGTTATGGGGCGGTGATGGGTTTCTATGGGTCAGTGATGGTTTCTATGGGGTGCTATGGGTTTCTATTGGTTTCTATGGGTTTCTATTGGTTTCTATTGGTTTCTATGGGGTGCTATGGGTTTCTATGGGTCAGTGATGGTTTCTATGGGGTGCTGTTGGTTTCTATGGGGTGCTATGGGTCTCTATGGGGTGCTATGGGTTTCTATTGGTTTCTATGGGTCTCTATGGGGCAGCCATGGGGTGGTTTATGGGGCCGTTTTTTGTTTTTCCGCCGGTTTTCTTCTGCTCTTTATAATGCCCTCCCGACTCTCTCTCGTGTTCGTGCGGTGGGATGCAGGTGGGCGGTGGGGACTACTTTGTGCCCCATGCGCGGGTGGGGTGGGGAAGCCGCACCCAACGCTCTTGACAGGACCATAACATAGGGTCGCGGTGTAAGCATGGTGTTGGCTTATGGGTTATATATACCTATGGAGGGTGCTCTCTGTTAGGTGGCGCGTATGCCTCGCTCGGGCGGAAGGTGTTATATTGGTGGGGCTCTCTATCGGGACATCATAGTCGGGGTGCTATGCGCGCGAGGTCTCTTATGCCGCGACTCTGTGGCGGTTTCTATGGGCTCGTATAGGTCGTCATGGTGAGAGTCTCGGTTGTGCCGGACGCGTGTTCGTTAGTGTGACTCTGACGGTGTAATACATAGATAGTGAAAGAATCCTGCCTCTTTCTATTCCGATTTAGGGGTCTCTATGGGCTCTATGGGCGTGCGGTGCGGTCTCGGCGTACTATGGTTTCTATGGGGTCATCTATGCGGCGACACTATCTTATCTCACTTGATCCTGACCCCATCTGACCCCTCTTGTGACCCCCTGACCCCCCATGACCCCTTTACCCACTTGACCCTTGTGACCCCTGACCCCCATGACCCCACATGGACCCCACTGGACCCCCTGACCCCCCAGCCGTCCACTGACCGCCCCAACGAGTCCCCCCATGGACCCTATATAACCCCTATTGAGCCCCGTTACTTATGACGGGGGGCGGGGGGGGTGGGGCCCCAAGCGACCCCCTATGACCCCCATGACCCCTACGACCCCCCATGACCCTTATTATGACCCCTTATAACTCCTTCTGACGCCTAATATGACCCTTTATGATGCCCCTATATGACCCCAAGACCCCCTATATGACCCCAAGACCCTATATGACCCCTATGACCCCCTATATGACCCCATATGACCCTATATGACCCCTATAACCCCTTTGACCTCCTATATGACCCCAAGACCCCTATAACCCCTTGACCCCAATGACCCCTATAACCCCTATGACCCCCTATATGACCCCCATGACCTATATGACCCCCAAGACCCCTATGACCCCTATCGAACCCCTATTATGACCCCCATGACCCCCCATGACCCCAATGACCCTAAGTATGACCCCCTTGACCCGTATATGACCCAAGACCCCTCATGATCCCGCCTATAACCCCCCATACCCCCTCATGACCCCAATGACCCCTATAACCCCTATATGGACCCCATTGACCTTATATGACCCCAAGACCCCTATGACCCCTATAACCCCCCATCCCCCTCTTGACCCCTATAACCCCTCTGACCCCCTATATGACCCCTATAACCCCTTGACCCCAATGACCCCTATAACCCCTATATGACCCATGACCCTATATGACCCAAGACCCCTATGACCCCTATAACCCCTTGACCCCAATGACCCCCTATATGACCCCCCGCTCCGGTAGTACGTGGACGGTCCATTGACCCTATATGACCCCCTATATGACCCCCATGACCCCCCATGACCCCTATGACCCCTATATGACCCCCATGACCCGCATATGACCCAAGGACCCGCCTGATGACCCCTATAACCCCTGAGCCCCTGACCGCTGACCGTCTGCCCTCTGCCCTTTCCGCAGCGTCCACGCAAGGCCACGCAGTAGCGCTGATGCTGCTGTCGGCCATTTTGGGTCCTCTGGCTCTTGGGGTGGCGCTGCCGGGGCTGCAGTGCACACAGTGCGGGGACCCCAATAAGAAGGGACGCATGGCGGGAACCGGGGGAGGCGGAAGCGTTTGTCATCGCAGGTAGGAAAACCCCCCTGAGGCCTACGGGACCCCCATATGAACCACGCCACATATAAACCGTTCCCCTATTAGGAACCCATAAGCGGACCCCCACTTATAGGACACCCCTTAATGGGACACCCCCATTAGAACCCCCGCCTAAGGGACTCCCCCCTATGAGAACCCTGATCAGGCAATCCATAAGGGATCCCCTCCTATAGAACCGCCCCAATAGGGAAACCCCATGGGGAAATTCTCCCCCCTAATGAGAGCCCCCCACTAGAACCCCCTAAGCGGGACCCCTAAGGGACCCCCCCCTAATGGACCCCCATTGGGAACCCCCCTAATGGACCCCCTTATAGAACCCCCCCTAAGGGACCCCCATAGAACCCCCATAGGAACCCCTAAGGGACCCCCCGCCCTATGGACCCCCTTGGGAAAACCCCCCTAAGGACCCCCATTAGGACCCCATAGAGAACCCCCATAGGAACCCATAAGGACCCCCCCTAATGGACCCGCATTGGGAACCCCCATAGGAACCCCTTATAGGACCCTCCTATAGGACCCCCATTGGGAACCCTTAAAGGACCCCCTTATAGAACCCCTATAGGAACCACTAATGGACCCCCATCGGGAACCCCCCTAAAGGACCCCCCCATTGGATCCCCCCTATAGGACCCCTATTGGGAACCATAGGACCCCTTATAGAACCCCTATAGGACTCCCTTATAGGACCCCTATAGGAACCCTTTATAGGACCCCCCTAAAGGACCCCCATTGGAACCCCCCTAATGGACTCCCTGATAGATCCCCTATAGGAACCCCTCATAGGACCCCCCTATAGGACCCCTATTGGGAACCCCCCTAATGGACCCCCTTATAGGAACCCTCAGTGGGCCCATTTTTGGGGCCCATTTTTGGGCTCATTTCCATCATTTTGTGGGGCCCATTTTTGGGCTGAATTCTGGCTCTTTTGGGTCCTTCAGGGCTGTGTTCCCTGGTGGCCTGTTCCTGGTACGCGCATCGCAGTCCTGCTACCGCGTCGATGAGCTGCCGCTCTCAAAACCGGTGGGCAGGGCCGAATCAACTGCTATCACCGACTTCTACAACGCCGCTGCATCCCCGTCAAAACCTCAAGTGAGTGCCGCGCACCATGGAGATGAGGCGGATATGGGGGGAATATGGGGGGGATATATGGGACGATATGGGGAGATATAGGGTACATCCTATTGGGGGGGATCATGGGGGGATATGGGGGACTATGGGGGAAATTATTGAGGGCATCCTAATGAGGTGGAATATATGGGGATATATGGGGCTGGAGAATGGGGTCTCTATGGAGCCACGAGAAGATATTGAGGGTGATGATGGGGGCAATCTAATGCGGGGATATCCGAGCCATCTATGGGGTGGGATATGGGGCATCTATGGGGGAATGGGGGGAATATGGGAGATTATGGCGTGGGATATGAAGGCCACCTATAGGGGGAAATGGGGAGATATTGGGGGTGAGGATGGGCGGGACTTATAGGGTCTCTATGGGGGGACTATGGGGCATCTATGGAGGGGTATGGGGGGACATAGGGTCTCTATGGGGGGGATTATGGGGCATCTTATGGGGGGGATTATGGGTCTCCTATGGAGATATGGGGGGATATAGGGCATCTATGGGGGAATATGGGGAGATATGGGGGGATTTGGGGTATCTGTGCGGGGGTATGGGGGAATACTGGGTATCTATGGGGAGATATGGGATCTCTATGGGTCTCTATGGGTCCCAATGGTTCCCTATGGGTCCCTATGGGTCTCAATGGGTCCCTATGGGTCTCTATGGGTCCCAATGGCTCTCAATGGCTCCCTATGGGGTCTCTATGTGTCCCTATGGCTCTCATTGGCTCCCAACGGTTCCGTTCCCGCAGGTACGAGCTGGGCCCGGCGCTGTTCGTGGGCTGGGCCGGTTCCGCGCTGTTGTTGTTGGGCGGTTCCGCGCTGCTCTGCTCCTGCGGGAACCGAACCGGAACCGGAAAGGCCCGATACCCACGTGTCAACAACGCGCCGAGGAAAGCCGGAAGCGGAAGTGCCACCGACTACGTTTGAGAGACGCCCTGCGAGAAGAAGCGGGCCAATCAAATCGCAGAATCTCCCTTTAGCCCCGCCCACGTAGACCACACCCTATTAAGCCCCTCCCACTTTCGCGCGACCGGAACCGGAAGTGCGGCCGACTACGTCAAGGCGCGCTCTCCACCAGGCCACGCCCCCACGGCCCCCAATCCACCAATCGGATCGCAGCGCGCCTATTTAGCCCCGCCCCCTTCAGCCCCCTCCTCAATTTGGGGCCGTTTCCCCCTTTTTAATCATTTCCCGCCATATTTGTTGCTTTTTTCTCCATCTCCCGTTTTTCCTCTCGCGATATTTCATCATTTTGGGCTCATTTCCCCCCATTTCGGGTCCATTTCCCCGATTCTGTCCGTTTTTTCCCCTCTCTGTTGATTTTTAATCACTTTTGCCCCCAAACCGATCGATTTCCCCCAAAAATCACCATTTTCCGCCCAATTTTCCCCATTTTCTCCCCCAATTTCGCCATTCCTGGCCCCATTCGGGCCTTTTGGGGCCATTTTGGGGCCTTTTCCCCTATTTTGTACTTTTCCCCCCATTTCCTCCTTCTTTCCTCCCAATTTCCTCATTTTTATACGAAATAAACTTGTTTTTTTGGAGCCTTTTACCCAATTCCGGCCTTTTTTGCCTCGAGTTCAAAATGGCGGCTCCCGCGCTGTCCAAAATGGCGGCGCCCTTGTGGGGAATCCAAGATGGCGGCTGGCGGCGGCGCGGTTTGATGACGTCAAATCTCCCGCGCCGTTGCCATGCTGCGCGCGTTGGTGGAGGGCGGCGCGGAGCGGCTGGTTTGGGTGGAGGGTCCGGTTATGGGGCTCCATTGGGGTCTATGGGGCCGGGTGTGGGGCTGTGGGGCCCCATTGGGGTCTATGGGACCGGGTTTGGGTCTCCATTGGGGTCTATGGGGCAGGCTGTGGGGCTGTGGGGCTCCATTGGGGTCTATGGGGCTTGGTGGGGGATCCAATGGGGATCTATGGGTCTGGGACTGTGGGGTGCCATGGGGATCTATGGGGCTCCATTGGGGTCTATGGGGCTCGGTGGGGGATTCAGTGGGGGTCTATGGGGCTGGGTGTTGGGTTGTGAGGTTCCATGGGGGTCTATGGGGCTCAGTGGGGGGGTCAGTGGGTATCTGTGGGGCTGGGTGTTGGGTTGTGGGTCACAATGGGGGTCTATGGGGCTGGCTATGGGGTGCTATAGTGCCGTGGGTCTCACTGTGCCCCACAGATAACGCCACGTGTGAAGGCCGCAGCCTCCTCCGGGCTTTTGTCACTGCTGCCGTGAAAAGGTGGGGATCTATGGGGTCTATGGGGGTCTATGGGGCTCTATGGGGTCTATGGGGCTCTGTGGGCTCTATGGGGCTCTATAGGCTCTATGGGGCAGCCCCATATTGCTGCCTTATAGGGCTGAGCCGGTCGACGTCGTCCTCCTCGAGGTGACCAGGGAGCAGTTTGGGATCGGACTGAGCCCGGAGGTGAAGGAGCAGTGAGTGCCCCATAGATCCCCCATAGATCCCCATTGTACCCCACAGATCCCCATTGTGCACCATAGATCCCCCCAACCACCCCATAGACCCTCCATAGTGCAGCCCCACAGCACCCCGTACCCCATACCTGCTCCATGCAACCCCACTGACCTCTAAGGCTGCCCCATAACCACTCTATGGGTCCATATTCATCATATCTGCCCCATAACTGCCCCATAGTGCCCTATAGCCCCCCCATAAGTGCCCTATAGATCCATATACCCCCATACCTGCCCCATAGCCCCCCTATAAGTGCCATATAGACCCCCATAACTGCCCCATGGCCCCCCCATAAGTGCCCTATAGATCCCTGTACCCCATACCTGCCCCATAGCCCCCCCATAAGTGCCATATAGACCCCCATAAGTGCCCCATAGATCCCTATACCCCATACCTGCCCCATAGCCCCCCCCATGATTTCCCCTTTCCTTCCCAGGCTCCGTTTCCATGATGACGTCACGGACCCCCGGGGTTGGTTGGGGGTCGCTGTGGGTCGCCCGGCTCTATGGGGTTTGGGCCTCAATGGGGCCGGGCCCAACTCGATGGTGGTGGTGGATTCCTTGAGCGCCGCCCTGCTCCGACAGCGCCCCCACGTGGCCGGGAGGACTATGAAAGCCGCCATGGGGGCGGGGCG